>NC_056750.1:69382684-69525184 GCF_019279795.1 Protopterus annectens | reverse complement strand
TAAAAATGATTCTGGTGTGGCAGCTAAGGATATGTGGGAAGAGACTAAACAAAAGATAATACAAAAACTGAGAAAATGGAAGCTCTGTTATATGGATATTGATAGTAAGATACAAGCAGTTAAAATGTTTTTACTCCCTTTAGTCTTATACACAGGTCAGGCATATTTTTATCAACCAGAGGAGAAGTTGTGGAGAGCAATTAACAAAGAGCTGAAGGGATTTATCTGGGAGGGGAAGATGGCAAGAGGCAAGTGGGATGAGCTGATTCTTCCAGTATAACAGGGCAGGTTGGGATTACCCAATTGAAGGGGTATTTCAGAGGTACACAGTTAAGGTTCCTATACATAGCACAAGCAGAAAACTATAATTCAAAGTGGAAAGGGATGATATTGAAACAGGGGGGAGCTCAAACAACAAGGATAGACTGGGATGTTGGATGCAGATCCTTAAGGAGAATAACAATAATCATACAGAATATTATATCCATAAATAGCAGAAAGTATTCTAAGAACTAAGCCAACACGGGAATGGAGAAAGGAGATTCTACCAATAGGGATGACTGCAATTACGGATACAGACAATAGGTAAGAGGGGGCTGGAATTTATTGGAGAAAACTGGCAAAGGAAACAAGGTATTGGGAGCAAATAACTAGACAGGGAAAGATGATAGAATGGGAAGATGCCACAAATTTATTTGGACTGCAGGTTAAAGATTGCCTCTCCTATCAATGATTGATATCAGAGTATAGGCAAAGAGAAATAAATGGGGCAAGGGATTCTAAACGAAAGACTAGCACTGGTACAGTGTTCAGTAGAATCTAGAACAGAAGCTGCTATTAAAAAAAGAATAATTCATACAACATATAAAATACTGCACAATAACTATTAAGAATCAATCAGAGAGGGTTAGAAAGAACTGACAAGAGAGACTGGGTAAGCAATTCACAAAGAAACAATAGGAGGATATATGTATGTCTCCCAAATATGCAACAAAATCTAGAAGATTTAGGAATTCTGCTTGGAAATGTTTGCATAGATATTTTTATACCCCAAGTTGACTCCAGAGAAGTTTTCCTCAGGTAGATGGCAAATGTTGGAGGTATGATGGGGAAGAAAGAGGTAATTAAGAACATATTTTCTGGGAGTGCAGTGAGTTGGAAGACTTCAAAAATTCCCCTTGCAGGATGCACTGTCGAAGATGCTGGGTGGGCAGATTGGTGTGATGAGGGAGATGATTTTTCTGAGCTATGGTACAGAATCAGAATTCCCTAAACATGGTCAGGCCTCAGTGAATCTAATTATGGTGGCTGCCAAAAAAGCAATTACTAGAAAATGTAAATCAAAGTCTAAACCAACTATATTAGAAGTAGTGAATATAGTAACAAATAAAACAACTGGGATTGAGATCTTTAGAATAGGGTAGGAGCAAACTACATAGGAAAAAATGGAAATTGTGGGAACAATACATACAGGGGAGGAATGAGGTTTAAAAGAAGGCAGGACTTAAATGAGCTATGTAATGTTTGACTGAAAATGATTGACTAGATTATAAGTGATGTATAATGTTTGCAAATGGGACTGTGACAGTATGGTTTGTGATGTAAACTGCTTGCGACTAGGATTGTGTTGGTATGGTTTGTTTTAATGTATATAAATGTATGATCGCTTATGTCGTAACTGATAATTTAACAAAGATGTTTCATGTTTAAAAAAAAGAGGCAGGAATTGAATCATTTCTGTAATGTTGTTTCGGTTATACAATATATATCAATATGTGTGAAGCATAATGTTTGTCAATTTTAAGTTGTTAGTACAGTTTGATTACTTTTATATAAATGTAAATATCCCTGTGTCACAAATGATAATTCAATAAAGGTGTTTAAAAAAAAAAAACCCTGGACTTTAAAGGGGTAGGTATGGAACCTGGATGTTAAAGGGGTAGGTATAGAATGAGCAATTGGGAAGCTATGTCACTTGTTTGTATGTGTGATGAAACCCTTTAAACGTCACTTGTTGACCTCCTCCCACTTACAGGTGCATTCTTTTAGTCTTTGGTCACTAGAGGAAGGTTTGCACCCAAGGCATGCGCTTCCATCCTTACTCCACACCCATTTACCCTAGAGGAGAGCAGACACTGCCTCATCAGTCTTCTGAATCTACTCTCCCTCCCTCATTATCCGTGCCCTGGACTTTGCTAAAACCCTAGATGCCTAGGTCATAGTCAGTGGCCAGGGCTTTACACCTCTATGTCTGGAGCTAGAAATGTAGGTACGCATGTTGAAATTGTTACTGTTGCTGCCCCACAGGTCTTGGGTCATCAGTCCAGCTCCTGGCTGAAGTGCCTTCTAACTGGAATCTACAATTCTCTGTGTAGATTTTGACCAAGTACCATGGTTTCTTTACATGTACCAAACAAACAAAGCTTCGGAAACCATCCAGGTGCAACTAACCATAGACAAAACTGCTCTACAAATTGTAGCATGCTACAGGCCACCCTCTCCACTCTCAGAACCCCACACAGCCTTCCTGAAGACACTGGAGGGTAAATGTATCTCCAAACACCATCATATTGGGTGACTTCAACTACCGAATATAGACTGGGAACATTACTCAAGCCCTAACTTTCTAGCCCAGTTCCTGGAGTTCATAAATTCAAATGCCATGGAACAGCTAGTCACTGTTCCCACGAGAGGAGAAAATATACTAGATCTCATTGTCACAAACATGGGGACAAAATGCTCCACACGGAAGTATATCCCTCATTGGTGAGATCTGATCATAAACTAATCTCACTGGAAAATCCATCCGCCCCCACCCCAAACAAAAGACCATAGTGAAGAACTTCTCTAAAGCAAACTTCACACTACTCAAGACTGGTGTGGTATCCTTCAAGGCCCCTGAGCCAGTGGAAACCACAACCCAAGCTACGAAGCCCTTACAAATGCCTTCTATGAACACCTCCAGGACTGCATGGATCAGGCAATCCCAAATAAAACCAAGACTCTTTCCACAAAGGGCAAACGTCCAGTCTGGTGGACCCCAGCCATTAACAAACTTTACAATAAGAGGAGAAAGCTATTACATGATAGAACAAAAAGTCACCTGATCATTATTAGTAAAAATACGAGCACTCATAAAATCAACTAAGGCCAATTTTGAGAGAAAAATTGCCATGGATTCAAGGACAATCATAAGCCTTTTTCAGCTATGTTAGGAACCTGGGTGGAAACTCCCAGATATGCTCAGAATTAGTCCAAAATGATACAAAAATCACTGAACCCACAGACATTGCCAACATACTGGCAGACAGGTTCAGTGCAAACTTCACCCCTCTCCCCTAAAGGAGAGATAACTATCCCAGCTGAGTGTAGCCTCCGACATCTCAAAAAAGCTGCTCTCTAAAGCTAAAACACAGCATCAACAATGGGATGGTGTCCCGGCTGTAATGAGAATTAACCCATAAGGCAGCTGTTTAATCTCAGCCTTACCACAGGATATGTGCCCAAGGAGTACGGCAACTGTGGTCCCACTCCACAAAGGCGGCGCCTCACGGACCCTGTAATTACCCATAAGCTTAACAAGTCTAGTCTGCAAAGCTATGGAGAGGATCATAATGGAGCTCATAAACAAAGATATAGGGGACTTGCAGACATTGGACCCGACCCAGTTTAGCTTTGTCAGGGGAAGATCATGCCTTTTGAACTTGGTGCCGACTTCTTGAAACAGTCACCAAGGCCATTGATGAGGGAAAGGCAGTCCATACAGCCTACCTTGCAAAGGCTTCGACCCCACTCGGTATTGGCTGACCTTTCGGAAACACAATATAACACTCGGGTCGGTATTGTAGAAACTTCACCAGCTTAAATGTAACCCATGCTGTCTAAGATGGGTTGCAAACTACTATGACATAGAACCACAGGGTTAGAGTTGCGCTATGTCAGACTCCAAGCGTGTCCCACACCCTATTGTTTGGCATCTACTTCTCAGAAGTACACAGGCCAACATGAGAGGACTTTGGCTGACAAAGTTTGCAGACTGCAAACTGGGCACCATAGTGGAAAGTGCATCGGACACGGATATCCTTCAGAAGGGACTCACAGAAACAGATAGCTGGTGCCAGAGCCATGGCCTGAAGTTAAACGCCAAAAATGTATAGTCATACCCTTGGGAAAAACATGGTAACCCCAAGCTACCATATAGGTGCAATCCACTAACAACAGAAGGGGGGGGAGGTTGACACCCAGGTTGACAGTGGTGGCCTTTCTGACACTCATACATTGGCTTAGTGAGGTTGAACCTACATTGCCCCAGACCTTGAAGGGATTATTTCAGATATAGTCTTAGGAGGTCATTGTTCCCTACTCTTCAGACTTCAGACCAATCAGATCAAGTACAATGCACCATATGGGATGTATCTCACCAGTGGAGCCAGCAGTGGAGACCCAAAAAGTTCCTCACCAGGACAAAGGAATCCTCCAAAATCTGTCATATGCTGAAAGAAACCAGAAACTCCAGCTAGCATCAGTCATGCCGTGTGACACCTGCTCAGAGGTGAATACACAGACAAGGTAAGGCCATGTCCATTAATGGACATCCTCCCTCTCAAAAATCAAAAAATCCAGAGCCACCAAGCAAGCACTTAAACGGAATAAAGGATGCCGGGCGTAGGTGAGGAAGGATTTATCACTCAGATCAGAGATATGCTGTGGAATAAATATGTGTCAATAATGAGGCAGGATGAGCACCTGACTCTGTCTGTCAAGATCTATCTAGGGAGATGTGAGATGGGAGATAAATACCCGGGGACCTGTGAATGTCTCACTCACTGACAGCTAGACATGAAACAAACTAAACTAATGGGCAGGGTTATAAGGGGTGCAAAGGCCTAGCCAAAAAAAAAATTTAGGGCTTTAAATGCCCAGCACCCTATAGCCTAATAAAGTATAAACTATGAACCTATGTATTATCCTGGGGAAAACTGTGATCCTCATATGTATCTCTCCAGATATATGTGCATCCCATAATGAACTGGCATCCTGTTCCCATGTAGGAACTGTTTTTTTGCATTGCTTCCACTGAATGCAGCGGTACAGCTTCAGCCCCCCTTTCAATTCCCCAGCCCTGAATAGAATATCAGTAGTGCAGAATTAATAAATAAAAAAAAATATGTGTTAAAAAACTTCATAGAGATACCTGTACTTGTACAGAGAAGGAGGCAGGCTGGGACAAAACAACTCCTCAAGCTACAAGCTAGTAAATATGTAAAGCACCCAACATTAATCAAAGAGACCACACAACCGAGCACCTTGTGAAAAAAAAAAAAAAAAATACTAGTGATCTTGGTTCCGTGGTTCATAACACATGATAAGCACTACAGCTGCACCTTCCTGAGAAGACTCATGTCATGTGACTAAAATACAAAGAAAATAAAAAAAACAGCTATTGTAATAATTTATTTTGCAGATTTTTGCATTAAAAATGTGCAAAAGCATATTGCAGACTTGTAGTCAAGCAACATAAGAATCGATCGCCCCCAACACCAAAGTATGTGTAGAAAAGTTTTCCAGAAAATGGTCTGTGTCTTCATGACTGCACACCTTTAATTTATCTAACATCGGAAGTTAAAGTGTATTCCTGATAATGACAAGCTACTGTCCAACCTCAAGATTACAAAAGTGCTCAACAAACGTCCTTCAAAATTCTTGATCAAAACAGGAGATTTGAGATGCCTAAAAATATCTGTCAACTGTCCCTGATTTCACAGACCGTCCCTGATATTGCTTCATACTTTTGTCCTGACCCTAATAAAATTATAGGTTCACTGATTACAGTCTATCGGTAATGTCAGACATTAGAGTTTCGTATTTATATTGCTCAGAAAATGCATGTTGATAAATCTGTTTACTTTATTAACTTTTTAAGTGAATTAGAGTAATATTTTAAAATTGCCCCTGATTTTGGGCCTTTACTTATAGCTTTGTCTAGAATTATTGAGGAAAGACATTGAGAGGTATGCTCCCATTTCTGAAGCAACACACTACATAGCTTTATACTGGAAATTCCACACCAAGAGCGAGTTTATGTCCCTCTTTCACATGAAAAACTCTGTTTTTAGAGTAAAGTTTGGTCCCAACTGGGCAGGGGATTTGGCATAAACAGCCAGGTGTCAGTTAGTAATAGGAGGGCGATACTCAAATGGAAAAAAAACACAACTCACAACCAGTTGTCATCTTGTCCCTCCCCCATTATTCATGGCTTTGTCCGGAATTCCTGAGAAAAGAAGTTAAAAGATATTTTTACACAACATGTATTATAGTTGCTCCCCTGAACACCATTCTTATCTGGTACTCTGCCATTTTTATATGCATTGCTGCTGTACATATTTTCTCACCTGTCTCAGTTTTACATAAAGAAAAGTATTTAAATTGTGTAATGTTTGGGCAGTGGTAGTTTATTTAGACTGGACAGAAAGTTTGTGAGAAAGCCAATGGTTTAGTTATGTTTGCAGGCATTCCTTTATGACAATGATGGGTGTAAGGTATCCATGTTTAAGGGTATAATTCAGAATGCAAGGCTGCTGGGGATAGTGATAGAGAAATAATGCAGACCACCAGTAGAGGGCAGCAAAAAGCAGTCAGGTTGCCCATGCCTATTTTTTTTTCCAAAATCTCTTTATTTCAATTTTCGTTTTTCAAATAATAACAATATGGTAACTCAAAAAACAAATAAACAATACAAATACCTATCTAAAGAAAACAGACAACAATCTCGTTCCGAGAAAATTATATATATATATATATATATATATATATATATATATATACAATATATACACAAGAAGTCACTACATCGTCAAGTAAAGTATGAGAATTCTTATGTTCATTTGGTCTCATAAGGGATAGTTAGAATGGGGATAGTCTATATATAAAGTAAAATAGAAATGTAACCATTTATTTGTATGTTTAGGGAAAATATCTAGTTCCACATATAGTAAGAAAAGGGAGAAGATGCAATAAAGTCTGGTTATACTACATTCATTTCTTATTTAAAGGTTAGCTTTCCATGACAATTTGTAGGCAAATTTTATTTGTCAAGAATTATATCTAGCAAGTAACCCCAATATTTTTGATAATAGCGTTTGTTTTTTGTTTTTGAATAAAATAATTTGTGAAATGAGATATATTTGATAGCAAGATTGTTAAAATTTTCCCATGTAATTAGTGACATGACATTCCAATTCTTTGTAATAAAGAATTTAATAAGGGCACACATCGTAATAAAGACATGTTTTAATATTTTTGGGAGTTGACTGATATTAATGTACAATATAGCTGTCTCCCAAGTAAGGATTGATTTTTCATATCCCATCTTCTCTAATCTTACTCTCAAGGAACACCATAAATTCTGTATCTTAGTACAGTTCCACATGACATGTAAAATGTCAGCTGTTTGATCCGGACAATGGGGACATATGGGCGAAAAGTTAGGATTTAATTTATTTAATTTAGATAAGGTATAATATAGATTGTTATTTACCATAATTTGTGTATATAACAGCTTCTTGAAAGGAATAAATTTGATTGTATTTTCATTGGCTAGTTTCTTATTTTCTTCAGTCAGTGATTGATTTTTCATTTGCCAATAGTTTGAAAATAATAAAGAATTCTGATGTTTTGCACTCATTACAATTTTATAAATCCTAGAAATTGTTCTCCCTTTAATCACAAGGGCCCATGCCTATTAACATTGGGAAGCGAAAGTCTGCCCAACAACTCAAGTAAAACATGTATGATTTTTACATTACTGACTTTACATCCACAAGGGAATCAGGATAACCGTACGTTTACATCCATCAGGATAACCTTACGTTTACATCCATCAGGATAACCGTACATTTACATCCATCAGGATAACCTTACGTTTACATCCATCAGGATAACCTTACATTTACATCCAATAATATGAACGTTCCAGTGAAATAGTCCAGACTCTAAAATGGATCTGCTCATAATAATCACAGTCCAAAATGAATTCGGTAAGTGTAGATAACTTACTTGAGTTCGGTAAGTGTAGATAACTTCGTTGAATTTGATAAGTGTAGATAAGTTACTTGAGTTCGGTAAGTGTAGATAACTTACTTGAGTTTGGTAAGTGTAGATAACTTCATTGAATTCGGTAAGTGTAGATAAGTTACTTGAGTTTGGTAAGTGTAGATAACTTACTTGAGTTCGGTAAGTGTAGATAACTTCATTGAATTCGGTAAGTGTAGATAAGTTACTTGAGTTCGGTAAGTGTAGATAACTTACTTGAGTTCGGTAAGTGTAGATAACTTCATTGAATTCGGTAAGTGTAGATAACTTACTTGAGTTCGGTAAGTGTAGATAACTTACTTGAGTTTGGTAAGTGTAGATAACTTCGTTGAATTTGGTAAGTGTAGATAAGTTACTTGAGTTTGGTAAGTGTAGATAACTTACTTGAGTTCGGTAAGTGTAGATAACTTCATTGAATTTGGTAAGTGTAGATAAGTTACTTGAGTTTGGTAAGTGTAGATAACTTACTTGAGTTTGGTAAGTGTAGATAACTTTGTTGAATTTGGTAAGTGTAGATAAGTTACTTGAGTTTGGTAAGTGTAGATAACTTACTTGAGTTCGGTAAGTGTAGATAACTTCGTTGAATTTGGTAAGTGTAGATAACTTCATTGAATTCGGTAAGTGTAGATAAGTTACTTGAGTTTGGTAAGTGTAGATAACTTACTTGAGTTCGGTAAGTGTAGATAACTTCGTTGAATTTGGTAAGTGTAGATAAGTTACTTGAGTTTGGTAAGTGTAGATAACTTACTTGAGTTCGGTAAGTGTAGATAACTTCATTGAATTTGGTAAGTGTAGATAAGTTACTTGAGTTTGGTAAGTGTAGATAACTTACTTGAGTTTGGTAAGTGTAGATAACTTCATTGAATTTGGTAAGTGTAGATAAGTTACTTGAGTTTGGTAAGTGTAGATAACTTACTTGAGTTTGGTAAGTGTAGATAACTTCGTTGAATTTGGTAAGTGTAGATAAGTTACTTGAGTTTGGTAAGTGTAGATAACTTACTTGAGTTTGGTAAGTGTGGATAACTTCATTGAATTTGGTAAGTGTAGATAAGTTACTTGAGTTTGGTAAGCGTAGATAACTTACTTGAGTTTGGTAAGTGTAGATAACTTCGTTGAATTTGGTAAGTGTAGATAAGTTACTTGAGTTCGGTAAGTGTAGATAACTTTGTTGAATTTGGTAAGTGTAGATAAGTTACTTGAATTTGGTAAGTGTAGATAAGTTACTTGAGTTCGGTAAGTGTAGATAACTTTGTTGAATTTGGTAAGTGTAGATAAGTTACTTGAGTTTGGTAAGTGTAGATAACTTACTTGAGTTCGGTAAGTGTAGATAACTTCGTTGAATTCGGTAAGTGTAGATAAGTTACTTGAGTTTGGTAAGTGTAGATAAGTTACTTGAGTTCGGTAAGTGTAGATAACTTACTTGAGTTCGGTAAGTGTAGATAACTTATTTGAGTTTGGTAAGTGTAGATAAGTTACTTGATGATTGCCAACATTTAACTTAAAGTTAAAAATGGAAAGTGAGTGCCATATAAAAGTCCAGTAAAGTCCTGTAAAGGATTGCAAGAGGGTAAAACTACTAAAGCACTGGAATAAACCTACACATACTCTATCTCAATGGAAAGTACTGGAATCTGCTTAGGTACCCAAAATCTTTTGTGGTGGGTGGTAGCTACACACAGAAACACTATAACTTGTGAAACAAAGTAGATGACGACAAGATTTCAAGCGACCTTTATGCAATAGATTCAGATAATAGCCTGCACAAGGATTTTCCTACTTTTATAAACATTAACCATATATGCATTTATGCATTCAATTAAAATTACACCACAGAGCAGCAGTTAAAAAACATACATTCAGAATGCTCTTGTACATCATTCAGGCAGAAGTGCATAGTCATTTAAGTGAATGGAGACTGTACAACAAGCCTTGTATAAACTATAAAACTATGTGCTTACATGCAATCTGCCATCAAGTTGATCACCCCAGCAACATAAAGATGCAGTGGCCACATAAGCATACAGTGGTCTACCTTAAAATGTAGAGTTAGACATTTAAGAGATGACCTACACGGCTGCACAGTACAACTAATTCAAACAGTCTTTTCCTTTGCAAGCAACACGGCTACACAGAGAAAAACAGTAAAAAATAAGTCTGCAATACCTGACCATATGGCCTTACTGGACCTTACAGGGCAGATCAAATGTCTGAGACTCTGAGGTTATATTGTATTGAATGGTGTCATATATGCTTAACATTCCTGACTTAAATGGACAAATGGAACTTTGTCCTGAATTCTTGAGCAAAGAAGTTTGAAATACTTTTACACCAATGTATTACAGTTGCTTGTCAGTACCTCATTCTTATTTGGCTTTCTGCCAGTATTATATTAAAACGTTAGGTCATTACGCTGCTCTTTTGTAATGCCCGGGCAGTGATTCCTTTACTATCCATTCACAATTGTTCTGCTCCTTGCTGTCCCACGATTTGTATGATGGCAGTAAGTATAAAGTGTAACAGCTTTAAACAGGGCCACCAACAACCTGTTTCTTATCTTTAAAATAAAATAAAGTGACCACAGTGCCTCTGTTTAAAGCAGCTGCAGTGTATTCTCTCATGCTAGCCATGAGACCCTCTGGGCCCCAGGCAGCCACCCAAACCACCCCTATTATAACTCATTACTATGTATGAGGAAATGTTAGCTCACTGAAAGTTAGTTGATGGTCTAATTCTAAGCACTACATATTTTTTGCAGAGCTAAACAGTGACACAGCCTGTAAAAAGAAGACCAGAATATAGGAAAGATGGAAAAAAAGGCATAGATTAACTGTGGACATCCTGATATTAAGTGAGAGACAAATGTTTGCATTATATAATATGCCAGAAATGCATGGATGATACAGAACTCTGGTAAAGGTACAAAAAGCAGGTGGGCTCAGACATTATACTGCTGGTGGTGTGACACAGCAAATGCAAATCAATTACATATGTGTTGGGCACGTGAGGAAAGTAAACAGCGATGGAAAATGGCTAGGATCATTTGGAGTGAGATATTTTTGGGGGGATTCCAAATTCATTGCAGTTCTGTCTGTTTGGAGATGAGACCACAAGTAATCAATGGCATACAGAAGTGTTCTGGAATTACAGCTAGTTTTGGGGGTTAAAATGAAAATCGTGAGACTGTAGAAAACACAGAACACAGTGGAAAACACAAAAGAGGAGGCAACAGCATGGATGAATAATGTGGCGCTATGGAATGGAAAGTCGATGGGTAGATAATGTAAGAAATGAAAGAAGAAACGAGGACCACAACAGAACAGGGCACAGAGGAAGTGAAAACTGGGAAAGGAAATGGTAGTGATCATAAGCCAAAGTCAAAGCCAATGTGGGCGTGGCAAACAGATAAACTGAATATCGAAAGGAGAACTCCAAAAGTGAGAGCGAGTGCTGTGACAATGGGGACGAGAATTTGGGAAGCGTATTACAGAAGTTAAAAGGAGGGGTAATGAGGAAGACTGTGTTATTGAATGATTCAGTAGAAAAGATGTTATTAATGCAACATGTCTAATGCTTTGTATCATGTTTGTGGGTCCTGCTTATGGAAACTAATATGTGTGAAAAATATCGAAAACAATAAAAAACATAAAGATAAAAACTTTATATAATCTTCCAGAGTTTAACTGGTTTTGACTACCATGTTGTTGATGTATTTGTCACATTTGATTTTTAACAATATATCCAAGGAGCTTATTAGAAATGACATTGTTAAAGAACAACATATGAAGGGGGTTATGTGAAGTGGACTTATTCAGGATATCATCAATATAAATGATGGTGAAAGATCCAAAGGCAAAACACTCAAAGTTGTTGGAAGAGAAGAACACTGACTTGGTTTTAGCAGCATTCAGGTGCAGTCTCATTGCATGAAGAGATAGCTGCAGTAAGCGAATGCTGGATTCCAAGCTTGAATAAACAGGACTCAAGATTAAGGCTGTACAAAAGTGAAGACATCTGCATACTGGCTGAACAATACAGCTACACAGAAGTTAAATATGCCATTCACAAATTCAGTGAACAGATGTGGGCCTGATATACAACCCAAGGAACTTCTAGGACAACTGGAGGATGAGCTAAGAGAGAACTAGTCATAGTCCATCTTGATGCCTGTCCTCTGTATTCCAGATTGATAGAGATCCACTTGTCAGAAGCAGAAGTGAAGCAACAATCCTCCAGGTCATGCTTCAGCTTAGATTAACATAGGCTGCCATGTTGGCTTCAAATGTAATCTACAACTTGCAGAAGGGCATTGTCTGCAGCATGATTTGACCTAAGGCCATATTGTATGCTGAAGACCAGCACTACATTGATGGCCTGAGGCCATAGTGTATGCTGAGGACCAGCACTGAGCTGATGGCCTGAGGCCATAGTGTATGCTGAGGACCAGCACTGAGCTGATGGCTTGAGGCCATAGTGTATGCTAAGGACCAGCACTGAGATGATGGCCTGAGGCCATAGTTTATGCTGAGGACCAGCACTGAGCTGATGGCCTGAGGCCATAGTGTATGCTGAGGACCAGCACTGAGCTGATGGCTTGAGGCCATAGTGTATGCTAAGGACCAGCACTGAGATGATGGCCTGAGGCCATAGTTTATGCTGAGGACCAGCACTGAGCTGATGGCCTGAGGCCATAGTGTATGCTGAGGACCAGCACTGAGCTGATGGCCTGAGGTCATATTGTATGCTGAGAACCAGTACTGAGCTGATGGCCTGAGGCCATATTGTATGCTGAGGACCAGCACTGAGCTGATGGCCTGAGGCCATATTGTATGCTGAAGACCAGCACTGAGCTGATGGCCTGAGGCCATAGTGTATGCTGAGGACCAGCACTGAGCTGATGGCCTGAGGCCATAGTGTATGCTGAGGACCAGCACTGAGCTGATGGCCTGAGGCCATAGTGTATGCTGAGGACCAGCACCGAGTTGATGGCCTGAGGCCATATTGTATACTGAGGACCAGCACTGAGCTGATGGCCTGAGGCCATAATGTATGCTGAGTACCAGCACTGACATGATGGCCTGAGGCCATAGTGTATGCTGAGGACCAGCACTGAGCCGATGGCCTGAGGCCATATTGTATGCTGAGAACCAACACTGAGCTGATGGCCTGAGGCCATAGTGTATGCTGAGGACCAGCACTGAGCTGATGAGATTGCATAAGTTGTGAGGCAGACATTTTTCTAGGATTTCACTGTGGAGACCGATGTGCTGTAGGGTAGTAGTTGTCCAGTCATCTCAGCAGAGGTATTGTGAATGCCTGCTTTCAAATATCAGGCATGTAATGATCTTTAGTCACACATGTGATGAGACGAGCAAATGAATAAATAGTAAACAAAGCTGCACTTTTCAAGAATTCAGGGGGAAGATTAAAGCCAAGGGAGCCCGGTTTAAGTTTGAGTAGATGTCTGTACATTGTATTTACTGAAACTAAATGTGCAGCGAAGGTTGGATGGTTCTGGCTAGAAGGATCAAAGCCACAGAATGTATGTGGACCTGCCCCTTTTCATAGCCATTTCGATGCTGTACAGATAGGTCTGCAGGTCTGCAACCTCATTATCACTAAGATGGTGGCATGTAAAGGTGTTGCGTTATGATCAGGATGATGTAGCTAATTACACTCCTCTAAAACTTTTGGAGTTGCTGATGTGTAGATGCTACATTTCAAGGTTGCATTTCTTACTTGACATAGCAATTATCTTAACTTTTCTGTATGTCCCTCTTGAAACCAAGGACTTGGCGAAGGAGGCATGCTGCTGGTTATTTCCAAGTTCATTTCTTCAGGTCAATGACTCTATATATGAGCTGGTCAATTGTCATGATCCTACAAAGTTAGATAATGTGACAATGTCTCCTTTAATTACCACCAAGGACAAAATTACTCTGAATCAGTATTATGCTGTTTAAAAGGCTGATATTTCATATGGAAGGCAATTTTGTGTCCCACAAAATCTGTACTGCATTGAATTGTCCGGCTGCCCTTTTCTGGCTACTTGACAGGATGTACATCTCAGCCTGTCTTGCAACTCAGAGGGTCCCTTCTCCAGAACAGTGTGGACTGCTCTTTGCAGATAAGGTTGCTAAGATTAGGTGGTCTCTCGCTGCTGACCCACTGAGTGACTCAGTGAGCCATGTGGTAGTTTACCTGTATGTGGTCCAGATTTTATTGGGCTGAATTCACTCAAGTGGTTTGTGGCCATAGCTCTCAACTTCTATCGTTTAGTAGTAGCCCTATGATTTTGGCCCTCAAATTTAACCACGCTCCTCCTAGATTTGTGATGCTCCTCATACTGTCAGACTTGTGTATGAGTACATACTTGCTCTAATACATAAACTAAGCCTTTAAAAGATTCACTACTACCAGCTATATAGAATATAGAATATAAAGACATCCTGTTGTGAAAAAAATAAGAAAGTGCTCCTCTCTTTGACCCTCTGCTATGATTTCTAAAGGCCAGTACTATGATTTTAAATGACTGGAGGTTGAAAGGTATGATTATGATATGAAGTCATGTTGATTATTTCTTGTGTACATCTTACATGGTCCAAGAACAAGGTGTAGAACAACTAGATGTACTGGTAAACCAACACAAAATTAGATCCAAAAGAAAAAGGCAGAGCACAACCATCCATATAAAACAGGGGTTATTACATCAAACTTTTGAGTTGAAACTCTTTTTCAAGAATAAATCAATACATTACAACCACAGAATAAATATACAACACCAGCCAATCACATAACAACTCATAAACACATTATATAATTATACAATTTATATAGTTAATTGACTAAACCTAGTTTAGAGAACTTCACTAAAAACAATAATCAACTTAATAATATACTAAAATGCTTCATTACAGCCTAAAAACCTTCATAGGATAAAATATAGTATTCTAACTGACATATGCTTGTCTTAGTTTTAAAATGGGTTTAATACTGTTAGTTTTATTAAGCCCTGGGTAGACATCAGATCTAAAAAAATGTATCCATTTATATTCTGCTCTCTCTGTGGCATTCACAATGTCCCCTCCCCTCCTATTCTTGCAGACTCTCTGCAGTATCCTAAATTTAAAAGCATGCTCATTTCCACAATGTAAAATATGCTTACTAAGCACATTTGTTTTAACCCCTCTTCTTTAATGTACAACAATATGCATGAATTCTTAAATGATAGTGCAACATTTAAAGTTATAAATGTTGTTGAGAGCTGAACAGGATGATTTATAGGATTAAAACTAAATTGTATGACTATTTGATGCAACTAGTGATTACTCCTGAACAGTATAATTATTTCTATATAGAACATTCTGTTTGCTCTGTCATATGTACCCATGAACTTCCACATAGGCGGCAGTCTACTTAATGCCGAATCTGTGATAAGAGACCTGGGGACCCCGGTGGACAGTAGTCTCTCCTTTGATAATCACATTGCGACAGTAGTCAGGAAATCCTTTTACGTGGCACACCTCATCAGAAAAGGGTTCTCATCTAGGAAAAAAAGAGGTCTGTTTCCGTCTACACGACACTAATTAGACCCATTATAGGAGTAAAACGTCCCTTTTGGAATGTACCTCACAAGACATCTGCAGCAGCTGGAAAGGCCACAGAAGTACCTCACAAAGAGGATTACTGGCCTCAAACAGATGCTCTACACTGACTGTCTAAAAAAACTTCAGCTTTACTCTGTAGCATACTCCTAGGTGATCTTTGCCTAACATAAAGCTATGTTAAACCCAGAGCTGTTGGACATGCTACACCTAAAGAAATCCCAATCCCTCCGAGCTACACATTCTAGGGACCTAAATCTTGCCACCACAATAAACAGGACATGCTGGAGGGATAGATTCCTGTCCCAGAGAGTTCCCATACTCTGGAACAAGCTACCCATCTATGTCAAGCAAAGTTCCTCATTAGCACTCTTCAAGAAAAATCTTGATAAGTGGATGGGAAATAGGAAATACACCCCGGGGATCACTTCTGTGGCTCTGCTCAACAGGGGCACAGGAAAATAACTTTCTTGGGTGGCATAAGCCAGGAAACCTTGTTGGCTAGGCTTACTTAGGCCCTTGGGCCGATAGCCTAGTACTTACCTATGAACCTATATGAGTTGCCCAAGCTTCATAAAAACTTGCTTCACTCCCCAATGAGACCCATAGTCTCAGGAAAACAATGGACTACCACAGCAATCTCAAAATATCTAGACCAGCAACTTAAACCTTTATTGAAACATAGTATGTCCTATATAAAGGATACTGGTGACTTTTTAGAGTCACTGAGAAGGTTTTCGGATAAAAATATGACAAATGTATTGTTTGTAACTATGGATATTAAGTCCTTATTTACAGTCATTCCTAACAATATAGGCATTAAATATGTTAGAGAATTTGTAGTTAAGCACAGTACTTTTACAGCAAACAAAATTTCACTGCTGTGTTCTCTACAGGAGATTGTATTACAAAATAATGTTTTCATGTTTGGGGATGATATGTATCATCAGATTTCAGGAGTAGTGATGGGCACACCTGTAGCAAACAGCTATGCTAACATAGTGTTGGCTAGATGGGAAGAATACACTATTTTTGATTCTAATAAAAATGAATACTACAATAGCCCTTTAATGTATTACAAATGCTTTGTTGATGACATAGTATTGCTGTGAAGAGGTAGTAGGGAGACATTGGAGCTATTTGTTGAACATCTACAGAATAGCACCAGCTTCCTTAAGTTTGAAATGTCTTGCTCAGTAGTGGAAATCACCTTTCTGGATGTTAAACTGATGAATATTGGTGGTAGAATTCATACATCAATATATATAGGAAAGAGGTACAAGCAACTAGGCATGTACATAACTCCAGTATGCACCCCACCCACATTTATAAAGGTGTAGTAAAAAGTAAATTCTTGAGAGCCAGCAGGCTAAATACTACTGAAAGGGGTTTGCAGCTGAAATTGATACTATGACACGCAATATTTTGGCAAGAAGCTCTAATAGAGGTTTATTAACTGAGAGTGCAGAATATGTTAGATCTGAAAGGCCTAGTGTGGCCAAACCATATTTACTTAGAGAATGCAATAATGTGCAGAATAATGGCTGTGTGACAGAGGCTGGATTTAATAAACTAGGTTACATGATGAAGTACAACATGCATTCGAGACAGATTCGGTCCATAATTTAAAGGGATTGGACTGTTCTGAGTTCTGATGTTAATGTTAGGAAAACAGTAGCACAAAAGGCCTTATTTTGTATACAAGAAAGAGAAGAACCTCAAACAACTTCTCTGTTATAAAGAGTTTGGTAAAAATGAAGAGCTACATAGATTTAATAAGGGGACTATAACTGCATTGTTTGTAAGTTTATTAATATTGAGACAGAATTTATACATCCCATAACACAAGCCAATTTTAGTTTTCAGGTATTTGGGACGTACAATAGTGAAAATTTAGTTTATTTGGCTAACTGTGAGAAATGTTTATTTTTTATATTGGCAAAACCAATTGCAAATTTAAGGAGATAATTGCCTCCCATTTATCTGACATAAGAAGAGGGTTGAAACAAATGCACTTAGCATATTTTACATTGTGGAAATGAGCATGCTTTTAAATTTAGGATACTGCAGAGAGTCTGCAAGAATAGGAGGGGAGGGGACATTGTGAATGCCACAGAGAGAGCAGAATATAAATGGATACATTTTTTTAGATCTGATGTCTACCCAGGGCTTAATAAAACTAACAGTATTAAACCCATTTAAAACTAAGACAAGCATATGTCAGTTAGAATACTATATTTTATCCTATGAAGGTTTTTAGGCTGTATTGAAGCATTTTAGTATATTATTAAGCTGATTATTGTTTTTAGTGAAGTTCTCTAAACTAGGTTTAGTCAATTAACTATATAAATTGTATAATTATATAATATGTTTATGAGTTGTTATGTGATTGGCTGGTGTTGTATATTTATTCTGTGACTGTAATATCTTGATTTATTCTTGAAAAAGAGTTTCAGCTGGAAAGCTTGATGTAATAACCCCTGTTTTATATGGATGGTCGTGCTGTGCCTTTTTCTACTATATCTTACATGCTGTGGTCTGGACCTGGGTCCTAAAGGTTATCAGTGTCTTGTCTTAATTTGTTGGCTCCAAGTGTTTTCCAGATCATCATTGAGACCTGCAGTGTTTCCTGTCTCCTTAGAGGAGGCACTGGTTATCTCTTTAATCAAGAAACCAACATTAGATCCAAATGACCTGGAAAATTACGGACTTGTGTCTGACCCCCTATTTATAGGGAAGATTATGTGTGGATTCAATATGATGCTTCTTATTTATTTTGTATTATTTGAGTTAAAATGCTTAATAAACAGATATTACAAACAATTAAATCTGGATCGGTTAGAAGCTAACCTTATTTTATGATAATCTACCCACAAATGATTTCTGTTGGCCATCAGCATCTTTATTTCAGGTTTGGTGAAGACTTAATGACTGTTCTTAGGTTCCTCCTGAGGAGCAGAAATTAAAATGGATACAGTCTCAGGCATAGAGAGTAGCAGACTGACCAGTTAACAAACCTCAGAATTTGGTTAAAGAAGGAGGAATCAGTTTTATGCAGATTTTTGAAACAGCACAAACTCTCTTTCCAAGTGCATTTTATGATTTCATACCACAGACACTGGCAGGCGATCACTTATTAATTCTGCCACAACTCAGGTGGGCATTGGGGTGTGCGATGGGGCTGACTAATTGAGACCCATTCAAGAATGTTGTTATTGTGATACCCCAATACTGGCTCAGTAATCAAGGAGCCTCAATCATCACCACTGGCAACAGTGGGGGACATACACACTGGGAGGATGACAAGTACACACACAGTAAAGTGCAATTTCCCTTAAGACCACACAGAGATCACAATCAGTCTGGGGCTCATTTTACCCTCTTTCTGCAGATCCCCAATAAGACTCCCCACTGGCACAGCTAAAGAGTTGAGATCTCAGCTGAGTGGCCAAGCCAAGACCTCCAGCACCCTCTCTGTCCAACCAGTGCTTCGTGTCCTTGCCCAAATAGCTGACACACACACACACACACACACACACACACACACACACACACACACACACACACACACACACACACACACATACACACATGCACACACTTTGAGGTTTGATTTATACACACATGCATACATACACACCTGGGAAAGCTTGGCACGGGTTTACTAGCTATGCCAATTCTGCCCAGAAGGTAGTTTTCACTGCCACCAGCCACTACTTATCAGCTTTTTTACGGCCTTTAGCAAAGGGTGTCCAATGTTACTGTGTAATGTTACTGTTAATACAAATGGTAGTTTGACCAAGAGCAAAGCTTTTAGAAATAGCCCACACAGTGTCACCAAATAGATATGCAAGCACTCTTAAGAGCTTAAATATCTGGGTCTATATTAGAACATCCATCAAAGTTTCAAAACTTTGAATGTTCTAATATCGAACCCTATTCAGAGAAAGCTGAAAATATCAAAGCAACAGAAAACCAAATTTATTCCTAGGGAAAGAATTCAGTTGTCCGTTTCTGTTGCTTCGGTATTTTCAGTGCTGTGGTGGAAAGTTACAGGTCAGGTTCAGGTAACTGTGCGATTGAGTGCGGGTTAGGTTAGTTAGGGTTAGAGTGCGGGTTAGGTATGTGCGATTGTGTGGATGTGAGGGTTAGGGCGGGTTAGGTGAATTAGGGTTAGGGCGCGCGTCAGGTAAGTGTGCAATTGTGTGGATGTGAGGGTTAGGGTGGGGTAGGTGAGTTAGGGTTAGGGCATGGGTGAGGTGAGTGTGCAATAGTGACAGACCTTAGAGTTAGGGTTTGGGTTACGGTAAGTGGATAGTAAGTGGTGTGTGTATAGTTTAGTGTAGCGTTAGGTGTAAGATTTTAGGTGTATGCGTATGGATTGCTGATTGTTTGGTGTGCTTGTGTTATGTGTATGTGTTTTGGAACAACAATTTTTTTCCCTAGGATAAAATTCGCTGTTCTGTATGTTCGATGTTTTCAGCTTTTGCTGAATAGGGTTCGATATTAGAACATTCACAGTTTTGAAACTTCGATGTTCTAATATAGACCCAAATATCTCTAGACAGACCAGACAGAACTGAAAGGTTTAAATATATTTAATAATAAATAATAAAATAACAAGAAAATACTCAGTAAACAATCACAGTTACTTCAGAGTTCAAAATCACAGGAAATATTTAAAACAACATTGCAGGACAGTCTCAAATAAATAAAGAAAACATCTAGGCTATACTTTACTAACTGTATCTAAGAGAAATTACTGTACCCTAGACTTAATTACTCATAGCAAGGCACGAGATATGTGGTGAGTGGGTTTTCCAGCTGATGTCAGGTCAAAGACAAAATACAAAATGCCCAATCTCCCTCTCAGAGTCTTCTTAAATTAATATTTCAAATATTGCTGCAGGGATACTTGCAAGCTAAATCCCCAGTGCTAGAAACTGCCAGCATTTAGCATCTCCCTGTGAAAATACATAGCCTTCAGATGTTTGCAGCTGCTGGGAGACAACCTTTCAAAGTGGTGAACTGACATCCACTCTATGAAAATAAGTGATTAACTCAGCAATATATTCACACACACTTTCATCTACATTGCGTCTATACTGACAAAACTTTTTTCTATAAGCTTCAGGTGTTAACTTAAAACACTCTAACAGACAATTTTTAACAGTATTATAATTTAAGCAATCTGAGGGGATAGACTAAGGGGGTCAGGAACCGTACCCAGAGCCCTTGGTCAACATTATACTCTTTACATACCCTCTCAAACATATGAATGAAACTATCAAAATTATCCCCTCTGTAAATTGTGGAAGATATTTACTGACCTTTGTTGCTTCTGGGGTTCGGTTACTCCCTTCCCCATTACCTCCATGACCCTAGTGAAGAGTCAGCATCTGCTTTTCATGTTGCCTCTCTCTCATTCTCCTCAGCTTCCAGATGTCTCAGTCTCTCCACTCATTCTAGTGCCATCTGTTTCTCATTTTCTTCATCCTCCAAACACCACAGTCTCTCTGCTGATATTAGTTCTAACCGTTTGTCTTCCAGTTCAAGTCTCTTTAAGTCCAGATGGATTTTTAAGTCCTGTGTGGAAAGGAGGAACTGTCCATTTTCTGAATGTTGTACATTTCCAAGGCCAGCCTGGTTGTCCCCCTGGTTGTTGGTCTGTGATGCAGCAGTGCCCAATGCTGCAATCATTTTTGCTTTAGTCAGGTTGGCATGCAGCAGTCCTTTGGACTGGCACATCTCAGCCAACTAGCTTCTTGTCAGTTTGCCATACTCCTCTGCTGACATCTTTGCCTGCTTTCCTTGACTAACTAAGCTAACAAAAAAAAAATAAATAAAACAATTCTGATACGGAACTCCGAATGTTCACTGTGTAGCTGACTGAGGTACAAGCACATTCTTCAGTGACCACTCTTTACAGGCTACAGGAATTCAATAGCAACACCACTGAATCCTAATATATGGATATCCCACCTTACCAACCAATATATGTTATGTGGATATCCCACCACTGCCCACCAATTAATACATGAAACCCCAATACTGGTCCAGTAATCAAGGAGCCTCAATCCTTACCACTGACAACAGTGGGTGATGTACACACTGGGAGGATGACAAGTACACACGCAGTAAAGTGATATTTCTCTTAAGAGCACAGAGAAATCACAGTCAGTCTGGGGCTGGTTTTTCCCTCTTTCTCCAGATCCCCAATAAGTCTCCCCACTGGCTCAACTATGGTGTTGAGATCTCAGCTGAGTAGCCAAGCCAAGAACTCCAGAACCCTCTCTGTCCAAACAGTGCTTTGTGTCCCTGCCCAAATAGCTGACACACACACACACACACACACACACACACACACACACACACACACACACACACACACACACACTTTGAGGTTTGATTTATGCACACACACAGACACACACACACACACACACACACACACACACACACACACACACACACACACACACACACACCTGGGAAAGTCTGGAAAAGGTTTACTAGCTATGCCCCCTTCTGGCACTAGTTATCAGCTACTTTAAGGCCCTTAGCAAAGGATGTCCAATATTACTGTGTAATGTTACTATTAATCCAAATGGTAGTTTGACCAAGAGCAAGGCTTTTAGGAGTGGCCCACACAGTATCACCAAATAGATATGCAAGTACTCTAAGAGCTTAAATATCTCTAGACGGTCCAGCCATAATTGAAAGGTTTAAATATATTTAATAATAATTAATAAAAGAACAAGAAAATATTCAGTAAACAATCACAGTTACTTCAGAACTCAAAGTCACAGGAAATATTTAAAACAACATTACAGGGCAGTCTCAAATAAATAAAGAAAACATCTGAGCTATACTTCAGTATATTCCTAACTGTATCTAAAAGAAAATACTGTACCCTAGGCTTACTCTTAGCAAGGCAAGACAGATGTCGTGAGTAGGTTTTCCAGCTGATGTTGTCAGTTTAAAGACAAAATACAAAATGCCCAATCTCCCTCTCAGGGACTTCTTAAATTAATATTTCAAATATTACTGCTGGGATATTTGCAACATGACATCACTTCTTGTCATCTGACTATCCCAGACTAACCCCCATTGCTAGAAACTGTTAGCGTTTAGCATATCCCTGTGAAAATACATAGCCTTCAGATATTTGCAGCTGCTGGGAGACATAAAACAATAAAACACTTGCAAAACAATGCAGAAGGCTCCTTAGTTTTAGACATCCTGTCTCCTTGCTGAATTGAAGCTATTGTTTATGGAGCAGTTATAAAATAATTTAATTTCAACTATTTTTCTGAAGTTTTGCAAGTTAACTCTCTATGTTCCAGTTTCCACCATTAAAGTATATACATTTATACAGTTGCAATAGTGTATATACAGTTCTGTTCTTTTCCAGTAGGGTACACTGTGGATACATCTTTTAAACTCAGTACTTCAACAAAATCTCTTCAGCACATATCTGTACAAACCATCTTATATGGCATACAGTTCTAATAAAGTTGTAACACAAGCAATTGCAACACGCTGATATTCACAAATGACACACAACCACTAACAAAATTCCAGATAGCTGGGCTGGCAGTATCTCCTTTTGTTACAGTTCTATATAAATCATATTAATATTCACAAATGACATATAATTACTTACAAAATTCCAGACAGCTGGGCAGGCAGTATTTCCCTTTGTCACAGTTATTACCAGAGTTTCTGTTAGTCCTTGTCATTATAATTATATGGCTAAGCCAAGGTTTACTATCAAAACATTGAACGGCACTTATGGGAAACTAGGATGGTTGAATGTGTGCTTTCCAGTGTCCTTAATACCAATCTGGAAATGTTCAAATCCATATTAATAAATGGTAGTGTGCATTCGCTGATATTTATTTATTTTACATTTGTTTACCGGGAAAGCCTGACTGGGATAAGACCCATTTTCAGCAGAGGCCTTGGGAGAAAAACTCCACATGCAGACATTATACAAAAACATATGCAAGAAATTATACAAAACTTAGACAAGAAATTATACAAAAACAAAAAAATACAAGACATACAGTACACCAGAAATTACATTCTATGATATTATGGCTGACTTTTGTATTATAAAATCATCTGATATAATTCCTTATTGTGGTGTAGACATTATAGTTTCTCAAAGTAAACAGAGGAAGGGTTTATAGGGGGGAAATTGGATAGAAAAAGATGAGGTTAGAGATTATCTAGACATGAGAGAGGGCATAGATTATGAGGTGGTCAGGGAAAAAGAAAAATATGACCAGTTAGCCTGGAGTAGTACAGGAACAAAGCCAGGTGTTATTAAGATAATTTGTAAGAATCTTTTTGAATTGGCTGGTATTTGTGGTGGTTCTGATGTTGTGATGTAGGGAATTCCACCTTGTTGCTACATGATGAGAAAATAAGGTGTCCCCTGCCATATTAGTGTATTTGGACACTTGTAGTAGAGATTTATTTGTTCAGCGAAGACTTCGATTTGTGGTATGGGTCTGGAGAATATTTAGAAGGGCAGTTTTTTTTTCAGGTTGATATACTAGTTTGTTGTGCTAAGGTTAATTGGTTATAGGACAGAAGTTGTAGGAGTTCTAACCAGGAGAGTTTTTCTAAGGAGTGACAATGGTTGTGCTAGACAGTCAAGAGGAGAAGGTTAACACCCGCACTACACCTCAGGCAACACATAGCCCTTCTAGACCCACACCACCAACACCCACACATAGCAACATTAAATCCACATATGCAGAGGCTCTTAACTGTAACCTGCCCAAACAACAAGAACCTTTGAAGCTGAAATGCAAACAAACAGCAATCACAACCAAAGTGTCACATAGCTCACAACACCAGTGTGCCACCCAGCAACAGTCCCTAAAGCAAGACAATGGACCTAACACTTTAGTCATAGGTGACTCTATAGTTAGGCACACTGATGTCCCACTCACCAGGCTGAACATGGAGAAAATTACAGTCAGCTGCCTGTCAGGTGCCAGGATCCGCCATATAACACATGCACTCAAGTCACTCCACAACAAGTACAAATACGACTTTGTCATTGCCCATGTTGGAGTGAATGACTTGAGACGTACCTCCCTGGACTACATGAAAAGAGACATGGAAGAGCTCTTGGATCATGTGGCCCAGGCAGGTATGACCCTAGCCCTGAGTAGCATCCTGCCTTCGCCCAGAATGATACCACAATATAAGGACAAAATGATTGACTTCAGCAATTAGCTAAGCTTCTGGGATCCAGTATCTGTCTGCCTGGGATGACATGATCGACAGACCATGATGCTTTGCCAGAGATGGTCTGCACCTGTCACCCCTGGGATTCAGATTACTGGCTAAGGCTCTTGCCACCCCTATAGTGCCTTTTTTAGGCAAAGTTCAAAGGAAAAAAAACACCACCATAACAGGTACAAGCATGCAAATTCTGAAGGTAATACTACTCAATGCTAGAAGTCTAAACCTCAAAATGCACTCTCTTGAGACATTCCTAAAAATGGAGAACATTGATATCTGTGCAGTAACTGAGACCTGGTTCAAAGCTCCAGAGAGCACCCCTGCAATACCAGGCTACAACACTTACCACACTTTTCGGCCCCAAGCCAGGACCGAAACACTAAAGGTGGAGGAGTTTCCATATTCACCTAGGATATTCACACCACCAGGCTAGTTGCCCAACACAATGTGTCTGAAATTCTCCAGGTGCAACTAACACTAGGTAATACTGCAATCCAATTGTAGCTTGCTACAGATCCCCCACCATGCCCAAGATTCTCACTACACCTTTCTAAACATATTGGAAAATATTAAGATACAATCAAACACCCTAATACTGGGTGATTTCAACTACCCTGCCATTAACACTTGTAGTAGAAAACTACTTGTGTACCAACACCTTTGCCCAATGGTTCTTGGAATTCATACATTCCAATGCACTGGATCAACTAATCCATAGTCCTACCAGGGGCTCCAATATCCTATACCTGGTCATTACCAACATGGGAAATCGATGCTACACACCTATGGTCCCCCCTCGTTGGTCAGGTCTGACCATAAGCTAATCACCCTTAACATCCACATCCCACCCCCACCCCCCAATAGGGAAACCTCCATAAAAACCTTCTCCAAAGCCAACTTCATGCTAAATGACAAACATCATGACACCCATGCAGACGGGAACTGAACATTCGACTGCTGAATCCTACACTAAGGCACTGTATGAGCACATCCACTCATGCATTAATCGTGCCATCCCAAATAGAACCAAGATGCTCTTCTCCAAAAAAAGGAAGCCAATCTGGTTGTCCCCTGCCATATACAAACTTTACAACAAAAGGAAGAAACTGTTGCAGAAAAGAGGGAAATCCCAGGATGGAAAAAAACTCCCTTACCTGCCTCAGTGAGAAGCTGAGATCCCTCAAAAATCCTCCAAAGCTAGTTACGAAAATAAAATTGCCAAACATTCCAAAGACAACCACAAGGCATTCTATAACTATGTCAAAAATCTAAATGGCAATGCTCAGATCTGCTCTGAGCTACAACAGAATGGCATTAAATATACTGATCCCAAGGATATTGCCAATATCCTGGCAGATCAATTCAGTGCCAACTTCACCCCCTCTCACCCTCTAAACAGCCCATCTCAATACCAGAAGATTGCCAAATTCCGGTAATGACGGCCACACAGGTAAAATATGCACTTTCCAAAGCAAAGAATACAGCATCCATGGAACCAGATGACATCCCAGGTTGTGTACTACATGAACTACAAAATCAACTGGCACCTCACCTAAGTGTCATGTTTAATCATAGCCTCACCTCAGGCTTCGTGCCCACTGAGTGGCGCACAGCTGCAGTTATCCCACTCCACAAGGGGGGATCCAACTTGGAACTTGGGAACTACTGCCCCATCAGTCTGATGAGCCTGATCTGCAAGGCCATTGAACGTATTATCATGGACCTTATAAACAAAGACATTGACAACATTCAAACACTGGACCCCACACAGTTTGGGTTTGTGAAGGGCTGATTTTGTCTCCTGAACCTGATTGACTTCTTCTAATCAGTCTCCAGAGCCATGGATGAGGGTAAGGCGGTCCACACAGCCTATCTGGACCTTGTCAAGGCCTTTGACACCATCCCCCCTCTGGAATCATAGATAGACTTACTAAGCTGGGCATTAATCCCTATGTCACTCGATGGGTTGCCAACTGGCTTACTGAGAGAACCCACACTGTAAAAGTAGCCGACTCCAAATCCAGCACCAGACAAGTGACAAGTGGAGTACCTCAGGGTTCAGTCCTGGGACCGCTCTTGCATGGCATCTACTTCTCTGAAGTACAGGCCAACACTAAGGGACTCTGGCTAACAACGTTTGCAGATGACTGCAAACTGGGAGCCATTACTGAATCCCCAAATGATGTGTATACTCTACAAAAGGGCCTTACAGAAACAGATGTTTGGTGCCAGAACCATGGGCTCAAGCTCAATGCCAAGAAATGTATAGTTATCACCTTTGGGAAAAAACATGCACCCATGAATTACCACATATGTGACAGTACACTAAATGCCGAAAGTGTGATAAGAGAATTAGGGACACAGGTGGACAGTGGTCTCACCTTCGATAACCACATCGCCACAACAGTCAGAAAATCCTTCTATGTGGCACACTTTATCACTATGGCCTTTTCATCCAGAAAAAAAGGAGGTCATTGTCCCACTGTACTCATCCCTCATTAGACCCATTATAGAATACAACGCCCCATTTGGTATGTACCTCTCAAGACATCTGCAACAACTGGAATGGCTGCATAAATACCTCACTAAAAGAATCACAGGCCTAAAGCAGATGCCCTATGCTGACCGTCTTAAAAAACTCCAGCTATACTCTGTCGCATATCATCTACTCAGGGGCAAATTCTGCTTAACATACAAGGCCATGTCAAACCCAGAGCTGTTGGACATGCTACACTTAAAGAAATCCCAATCCCTCAGAGCCACACGCTCCAGGGATCTAAACCTTGTCATCACAATAAACAAAACATGCTGGAGGGATAGGTTCCTGACCCAGAGACTCCCCAGACTCTGGAATTGACTGCCCATACATGTCAAGCAGAGTGCCTCTTTGGCCCTCTTCAAAAGGAACCTTGATGATTGGATGGGAGAAAGGAAATTCACCCAGGGATCATGTCAGTCACCCTGCTAGACAGGGGTCCAAGGAAGTAAATAGTATGGGAAGAAATAGCCAGGGAATTGTTATGGCTTGGCTTGTATAGGCCCTAGGGCTGATAGCTTAGTATCAACCTATGAACCTATGAACCTATGGTGGGTATGATGTGGGCAGTCAGTTGCAAATTTAGCTATTTTGTTGTAGCATGTTTCAGGTTTAATTAAATCTGTGTTTTTAAGGTTGGTGAGAATTGGGGAAGCATACAGAAGTGTTGATAGAAGATGGGTTCTAGCAATGGTTACCTTAGGTGTTAGATAATTTTTATTTCTGTAAAGAGCACCCATTTTTTGTGAACTTTCTTAATTGTTTGCGCTATATATAGGTCAACTCTTAGGTTGTTATCTGTTATTACACCTAGTAGTTTTGCTTGTGAATCGGCATTAATTATTATTATTCCTAGCTGTAATGTAAAAGGTGCTGGGGGGGGAATCTTGTGCATTGTAAGATCATGAGTTTTGTTTTATTGGGGTTGAGTATGAGCTGATGGTTAGAGAGCCATAGCTCGGTATCTGAGACTCATTTTTGGGTTATATCATGGAGGTGTTGCAGGTTATTAGCAGCACATATAAGTGCTGTGTCATCTGCATATTGGATAGTTGAAGCCAGGGGTCTATATCATATGAGTGAATGTTCAGAATGTTAAATGCTCTAAATAGCAAAAATGCTGGACCTCAAAGTGCTTCTTGGGGATTGCAGTACACTGAAGGTTGGAATATTTACCCTTTCCTCACTGTAGTGTGATCTCGGAGATGGAATATATATTTAGCGGGGGTGGGGGTGCAGCCCCCCACAATAATGAGTTTGAGGTCTGGCATTTTCACTCTTTAGAGCGTTCGATATTCTGAACATTTGCTCATATGATATAGACCCGAAGCCAGTGGGAAGGAATATGGAGGTTGTTTGTAAAAATAGTGAAGAATAGCAGTCCAAGAACTGAGCCTTGAGATACTCCTAGTGTGACGGGAAGAGGGGGATAAGACATTACGCCATTTTGCAGATTGTTGACTGTCCTGTAGATAGCTTCAGAACCATTGAAGTGCAGAGGGGCGGAGGTTCAATTTGAAGAGTGTGTTTAATAGTTTGGGGTGGGTGACTGTATCAAAGGTCTTGGACATGTCTAGAAATACAGCAGAGAATATTTTACCATTGTTTCTGAGTTGTTTGATGGTATTGGTGAAACTGAGGGGTGCAGTTGTGGTACTATGATGGGGCATAAAACCATTTTGACATGTTACTAGCATGTTGTTGAAGGCAAGATAATGAATCAGTTGGGAGTGATGTTCTGATAACAGATTGCACTACAGTGGTGATCGGGAAATTTACCCTTTTCCTTACTGTAGTACGATCTCAGAGCTGGAATATATAATATGCAGGAGGTGAGGGGGAAACACGTGCATTCTAAACTGGAAGTTAGGGAGTTTAAATGACGATCACCGTGTTTCTGACACTCAGATATTGGTATACCAAAAGTTCCTAAAATCGATATACATGGTCAAAGTTCTCATTAAAAAATATAGTGTAATTCCTGATTTTTATAGTAAACCCTTAGCCTGTATCTTCAGACTACAATAATATGTGCTACTTTGATTTCAAATTGTACTTGCAGTAAGTGTAACTTATTTCTTATAGATTATGCAAATCTGCAGACTCGTACTATCCCCCGCATTGCTCTTTTCAGTAAAATGAGATTATTTTTTCTTGGGATTTTCATTGCTATATACTAGATGCTAGTTGCCATTAAATAAAGGCATATTAAAAGTCTATGATAGAATTCTGAAAAATGGCATAAACTTTGTAAGAACAAGTCACAATAATGTGTAAATTGGTTGACTTTTGTATAACAAAGGTTGATCCCTCATCTATCAAATCTCTGTAACTCAATGCTTGCCATGTCTGCTATATCTCTGTTATTTTTGTACCTTATCCAGTCTACAAATTATACAGAAAGAAAAAAAAAGAAACAAAAATAACACTTCTGCAAATACACACTCAGTAGCACAGTTATTTATTTATTGGCATTTGATTACCAAGAAAGAACGACTGGGTAGGAGTCCATTTCATTGAAGGCCCAGGTAGAAAAGCTCTAAAGTATTACAAAACATTTTAAGAACAATAATTTTATAATCTTTAAAAATAATACCAAAACAACTGCATTTTAAATAATTATACCAAAACTGGACATGACATTAAAACATTGGTTAAGGACAGATGCAATTTATATGTCAATAATTTAATAGTTAGAGAAATTTTAGCCAGTTTATAGAGAAAGTAAATGTAAGTTGGTATAATACAAACAGGAATTGCAATATAAACTGAGAGAAAAGCAGGCTTATGGTATATTTGGAGAGAAAAGCAAGGGGACAGAAATTGATAGAAGTAAAGAAGAGACTGAAGAAAGGAGAGTCAGGAGGTGTAAGGTATGAAGAGGTACTTGTCCACATTTAGGGATGTAGTTTATCCTGGTGTTGAAGAAGAACAAAGTCAGCCTTTGGCTAGGAAGTCTGCCAGAATGGATTTGAAGAATGAGAGGGAAACTAGTGACCTAACTGATACAGTTAAGCAGTTCCAAACCGTAGCAACATGGTGCGAGTAAAGACAGCAGATTTGATAGGTTTTTGGACAGGCATGAGTTTTTGGCCATTGGATTGTAATGACCAACTGGGAACATAGTTGTGTAGAATGGTATTTAGTGCTGGAAAAGTAGATAGATGCTGGATAATTTTAGAGGTAATAAAAAGCTGTGTATATCTTAGTTGATGTGGTAGTTTTAACCAGTTTAGGCTTTTTAGTGCTATACAGCACTGGGTTCAGAAAGAAGTATGTGCTACAAATTTAATAGCTTTCTTATAGCATTGTTCAAGTTTTAATTTTTGTGATGCCTGAAGGTTGGTAAGGAATGGAGCACCATAAAGAAGTGTGGAGAGGAGATAAGTAGTGGCAAGTGTAGTTTTAGTTATGTTAGTGAGAAAGTTTTCGGTATTGTAAAGCATCCCAAATTTTTGATGAGTTTTTCTTATGCAATTTTGTATATGTAGGTTGAATTCAATAGTTCTGTTATCAAGATAGAGAACTTTAATTTTTTTTCATGAAAGACAGATTTGGGGAAAAAGTAATAGTTTGACTTTCGAGTTGTGACTTACAAAACCATGTTTCAGTAGCTGTTAAAGCTTCCTGAGTAATTCTTTGGATGTGTACCACATGGTCAGATGTGCAAGTGAGTCTGCAGTAATCTGCAAACTGTATCTGGGAGGCTTGTTTTGTAGATGTATAAGTGTGTTGGTGAGAATGTTAAAGACAAGGGGACCAAAGATAGAGCCTTGTGGTACACCGGCGGTGACTAGGAGGTATGGAAGGATGGTGGAGTGCCATTTTACTGACTGATACCTATTGGACAGGTAGCTTTTAAACCATAGAAGGGTGGGCTGAGGGAGACCTAGTGAGGACATCTGAAGTAGAAGTTTGCTGTGACAAACTGTGTCAAAGGCTTTAGACAAGTCTAGAAATAAGGAAGAGACTAGTTTGCTGTTACCTCTAGCTTTATTGACAGTATCTAGTTAGAAATGCAGTATTAATTCTATAGGAATGATGGAAGCCATGTTGTGTAGGGGTTAGGAGTTCTTCCTGTAGGAGATAGTTTAGCAATTGTTTTTGAATACATTGTTCAAGTATTTTGGCTAGGAGAGATAAGATTGCTATAAGTCTAAAGTTAGTATTGTCTTTTGAATTTCCTCCTTTGTGCAGAAGGATAATGTGTGCTTTGTTCCTCCAGTCTTCTTCCCTTCTATAATTGTAAGCAGTGATTCTGGTGCTACGGTTAAGGTGCATATATTTTCTTGCTTTATTCCTTTCATCAAGTGTAGGACTCAAGGTTATTCAGCTGTAAGATCAAACATGTCTGCCCACTGCAAGATCACCTGTTCTGATTATGTCCAGCCAAGAGTTCCTGCCTTTCTGACCACCTCAAGTCCCAATAAAAATTACAAGGAACCCAATAGTTATTCAGCTGTAAGATCAAACATATCTGCCCACTGTGAGACCACCTGTTCTGATTATGTCCAGCCAAGAGTTCCTGCCTTCCTGACCACCATCCATCTTAAGTCCCAAAACAAATTACAAGGAATTACAAGGAACCCAATAGTTATTCAGCTGTAAGATCAAACATCTCTGCCCACTGCAAGACCACCTGTTCTGATTATGTCCAGTCAAGAGTTCCTGCCTTCCTGACCACCATCCATCTCAAGTCCCAAGAAAAATTACAAGGAACCTAATAGTACATTCTTAATGTGTGACTAGTGTTAAGTTGCTGTATGGCCTCCCTTTATCACCAGTACTCACTGCCCTCCATCTATAACTGTTATTAACTATCTCTCTATCATCTCTGTCCCTGACCCCTTCACTCCTTTTCCTTTCCCCCTGTCTCCTAACCTTTTTCCTGATTTGTTGTCTAACTGCTGGCCCTTCTTTTCCCTAAATCTATACTCTCTTTCACTTTCTACCTGTCTCTCTTCTTATCCTCTGACCTACATGGAGTACCTCCAGCTCCACTCTTCTCTACTGCGTGCATTGTTTTTTTTTTCTTGCTAGCTACTTGCCATAGGGCTTTCCTTAAGTGCACTTACCCTGGAATACCTAATTGTTTTTTTCTTGGCTGTTTCCTACTTGTGGGTGTAGCTAGGCACCGTTCACTCCCCTACCCTACCCCCATTCTCACCCACCCAATTACAGTTTCCTTTATACCACGCTCTCCCTCCTCTTCCTTCATTCTCCATCTTCCATTAACAGATCATTTCCTGTCACACTTTAAAATACATCACTTCCTTCTGTATCGCCAATGACAAACAACTTCCTATCCAACTAAATATATATCATGTCCACACCTGAACTATTATGTCTTACCCACAACCCCTCTACCATCATCCAAATATGCAACACCTTATCATTACCACTACATTCCTCCTATTTCTCTCTACTCTCTCCTCTTATCACTCACACCTTTCATTTCTCCTGTTCTGCTCTCCTACCTCCAACACCTATGATACTCATTCAACAAGATCCTACTGTAATATCTCCCCAGCCCTGGTCAACCTCTCCACTTTCTGTCTTCATAAATGAGCTAGAACTCTAATCATTCCACCTACCTACAAACTTAAACTCAAGCTACACAAACTTAATTTTTATAATACTATACTCCCTCTTTCCAGTAATAACCTACTCATATCTGGGGACATCCACCCCAACCCTGGCACCTCTCCCTCTCAACACACTCACACACCTTACTTGCCTTCTACCTCCTCTCCTTCTCCAAACACCTGTAACTAGCCTCACATAATAAAGTCATCCTTACCCAAGCACCTCACAATATACTCCCTGAATATTCAAAGCCTAACTAATAAAATCACTGAATTCCATATCTGGATAGCTCATACAACTCCTCACATCCTCCCCTTGTCTGAAACCTGGCTTAAGCCACACATCACTGATAATGAAATTCTCCCACCAGGCTATAATATCTATCACTCTGACAGAATTAAAAAAAAAGGAGGTGGTGTAGCCATACTCCACTCTAATAGCCTCAACCTATCACTTTTCCCCACAGCCATTCCCTGACTTCCTCCCAGCTGAACTCATCATCATTAACTGTCACCTTAATGCTCACAAGAAACTGGCTATAGCTTCCATCTACATCCCTCCCGGGAATAATTTGTCCATCTTAGAGAATATGCTAAACTGGTTCTCCCACAATATACCCTATGAAACCATCATCTTGGGAGATATCAACATAGACTCGTCCAAACTTAAAACTGACTCTCCAGTATCAACCTACATGGTTTCCATCAATTAATAACTTCCCCTACCCATCACCATAAAAACTCATCTACCAGCTCTATAATAGACTGGATACTCACTAACTCCATTCACCACTACCACAACCCCACTACCTTACCAGATTGTCTTGGTGACCACCTTCCTAACTCTGTCCTAAGATACACTGCCCAACCTCAGAAACCCCACCTTTACAGGGATTATCATAAACTCTCTAGCTGTAATATATCCGAATTCAACTCCATTCTGTCTAGTAACAACTGGTCCATCCTTAGACAAATCCCTCTCAGTGATGCTGTCAACATGTTTAATAGCATTTTCCCAAATACCCTAAACTCCCTTGCTCCCTCTAGGAAAATTAGAATAAATCCAATCATGCTCCCTGGCTCTCCAAAGAAACCAGGTCCCTTATGCATACAAGAGATAATACTTGGAAAGCCTGGATTAAAACTAAGGAACTACCTCTACTACACAAATATAAACATGTCAGAAATCTTACACAAAAACAAACAAATAACAACAAAAGGTCCTTCTATAACTCAGCTCAGCTCAATAGTAACTCAAACCCTCAAAAGATCTGGTCAACTTTAAACAAAATTCTTTCTCCTGGCTGCCCGTCAACACCCTGCCCTTACCCTAACACAGCCCCTCTAGAAACCGCTACCCTTCTCAATAAACACTTTATTGACAACATCCAAACAATCCTACCTAGTAATTCTAACACTTCTTCTCTGCCTAACCCTCTGAACTCTCCAAGCAGTAATCTATAGTATTTACACCTAGTCCCTACTTCCTACATCAGATCTCTTCTTCATAAGCTTACACCCTACTCTCCCTCCACCGATAACATACCTCCTATCTTCCTCAAACTTGCTGCTGACTCCATAGCCTATCCAGTATCTATCTTAATCAATAGATCAATTCAAGAATCCACTGTCCCTACCCTATGGAAATCCTTTTTCATGATTCCCCTGCATAAAGGTGGAAACTCTACAGACCCTTTTAACTACCATCCTATAGCCATCCTATCCCCCCTCTCTAAGATCTTAGAAAAATGTATACACACATCTTCTCAACCATCTCCTCCAGAACAACCTACTCACTCCTACTCAGCATGGTTTCTGTCCCTAACCACACACACTCACAGCTCTCTTCATATCATTAGATACCTGATTGCTGAGGCAACAAAAAACAAAATCCATCTTCTTCTTTCTTCTTTCCAAAGCCTCCTTGGCTTGGCTCCCTCTCTTTCTCTGCTATCTTAACTTGCAATGCAAATCTATCTTTCTCCTGCCTTGCTTTGTTTTGTAGTTACTTTTATATGCAGCGCAGCAATCTGTCAAATCACTTTCCTCTACTTCTCCATTTGTAGCTGTTCCTACCAGTGTACCACAAGGGTTCATCCTGGGTCCCCTCTTATTCAACATCTTTACCAACTATCTCTACACATCTTGCAAAGATTCCTCTCTCATCCAATATGGGGATGACTCAACCCTCATATCCACCTCTGACAATATCTCTGAACTTCAAACTGTAACTCAACATGCATTTCTATCCACTGAACAGTGGCTGTCCAGCAATCTACTCATTCTCATCCCCAAAAAGACTAAACTCTTACTCTGTCTTCCTCATTCTCACACTCATCACAAATCCACCTTTGCTATTACATCCTCTAACAAGACTATAATCCAACCCGAAGCTCACACAAAACTCCTCGGAGTCATCACTGATGATGAACTCAAATTCAATCATCACATGCTCCAAAGTATAAGAAAGACACACCAGAAACTAGGTTTAGTGTATCACAATAAAACATTTCTCACATCAAATGCTAGACTCCCCCTTGCTTAAGCCCTGTTCCTCCTTTCCCTCCTATATGCAGCACCAGTGTTCACTAACATCCAAACTGCAACCTTAAACAAACTCCAACAAATCTACAATAAAATAGCTAGGTTTGTCACCAACTCTCCTTACAATTCACATTACTGCCTTGCCCTAAGCTCACTCCAGTGCCTTGAACTCCCCCAACTTCCACTACAGTCTCAACCTCAGATTCTACACTGTATTCTTCATAAGCCTTCATCCTGTCCTGCTCTCTCTTCATTCATCTCTACCTATATCTCACCTCGGACTCTCCGTACCTCTAACCAGCAACTACTGCACATTTACCACCCCAAAAAATCTGTAGGCAAACACCTGTATAAACATCCCATTGCCCAAGTTTGGAACAAACATTCTTTAGATATACGTTCCATCATCCACCCATCACACTTTAAAGAAAAATTCAAAATTCATCTATTAACTTCAAAACTTGCCAAGCCCCGCCCTAAGTGCCACTCTGCTATACCTCTCTTTGTCCTTCTCTTTTCATCCAAGTATTTCTTTACTATGGTTATACACTAAAGATACTAAATTAATACTGTTGGTCAAAATTCTTCTTGTATATATGTAAATATATTTGTTTCACTGAAAAAAAAATGTTATGGTCTATATGCATTGCTATTCTATTGTTTAACTCTTTTGTATAACAGACTGCTGTTACATTTTTTTATTGTAAAGTTGTGACTTTTTCTGTAATTCTGTTCTATGTATTGGAGCTTTTCTCCTCGGGTTTCTGCTGAAAATGGGCCACAAGCCCGGTTGGACTAATAAGGTTAACAAATGTCAATAAAATAACAATAATATATTTTTTCAGAGAGAGGGAATGCTGGATTCCCAGATTGACCTATTTATAAGGACTGAGACTGGATAGGCAAAGTTATCAGCTACTATTTTATCACTTGGAAGGTCATCAGCTGAAGTAGAGTTTGTTTAAGAGTAGTTTTATATAGGATGTGAGCACAGGTTTGAAGGTGGAAGTGGATGTGGTGATATGTGGCTGTATGTGAGCACAGGTTGGAAGGTGGAAGTGGATGTGGTGATATATGTTTGTATCTGAGCACAGGTTTGAAGGTAGAAGTAGATGTGGTCATATGTGGCTGTATCTGAGCACAGGTTTGAAGGTAAAAGTGGATGTGGTCATATGTGCATGTATGTGAGCACAGGTTGGAAGGTGGAAGTGGATGTGGTGATATGTGGCTGTATGTGGGCACAGGTTGGAAGGTAAAAGTGGATGTGGTGATATGTGGCTGTATGTGAGCACAGGTTGGAAGGTGGAAGTGGATGTGGTGATATGTGGCTGTATGTGAGCACAGATTTGAAGGTGGAAGTGGATGTGGTCATATGTGGCTGTATGTGAGCACAGGTTGGAAGGTGGAAGTGGATGTGGTGATATGTGGCTGTATGTGAGCACAGGTTGGAAGGTGGAAGGGGATTTGGTGATATGTGGCTGTATGTGAGCACAGATTTGAAGGTGGAAGAGGATGTGGTGATATGTGGCTGTATGTGAGCACAGATTTGAAGGTGGAAGAGGATGTGGTGATATGTGGCTGTATGTGAGCACAGGTTGGAAGGTGGAAGGGGATTTGGTGATATGTGGCTGTATGTGAGCACAGGTTGGAAGGTGGAAGGGGATTTGGTGATATGTGGCTGTATGTGAGCACAGGTTTGAAGGTGGAAGAGGATGTGGTGATATGTGGCTGTATGTGAGCACAGATTTGAAGGTGGAAGAGGATGTGGTGATATGTGGCTGTATGTGATTACAGGTAGGAATGTGGAAGTGGATGTGATATGTGGGGTCTATATTACATATTCGAACGCTTAAATGTTCAAATCGCTAAAGATCGACCTTTAGTGATCGAACATTTAAATTTTTGAATATAAATAAAAATTTAAAAAAAATGAAAAAAAAAAACAAAACTAAAGGGTGTAAGCAGGGGGGCATCCTCACACCCCCCCGCTACTTAAATATACCAACTCCAAGATCACACTACAGTGTAGGGAATGGGAAATTTTCCATTTCTGCACTGTAGCGCACTGAAGTGCGATCTCGGAGTTGGTATATTTAAGTAGTGGGAGGGTGTGTAGGGGGGGTGCATCGGGGCTTGCCCCCTTGCTTAAACCCTTTCCTTTTTCTTTTTTTTTAGATTTTTTTTTACATATTCGAACATTTGAATGTTTGATCACTAAAGGTCGATCTTTAGCGATTCAAACATTTAAGCATTTGAATATGTAATATAGACCCGATATGTGGCTGTATGTGAGCACAGCTGGGAAGGTGGAAGTGGATGTGGTGATATGTGGGTGTATGTGAGCACAGGTTGGAAGGTGGAAGTGGATGTGGTGATATGTGGCTGTATGTGAGCACAGGTTGGAAGGTGGAAGTGGATCTGGTGATATGTGGCTGTATGTGAGCACAGGTTTGAAGGTGGAAGTGGATCTGCTGATATGTGGCTGTATGTGAGCACAGGTTTGAAAGTGGAAGTGAATCTGGTGATATGTGGCTGTATGTGAGCACAGGTTTGAAGGTGGAAGTGGATGTGGTGATATGTGGCTGTATGTGAGCACAGGTTGGAAGGTGGAAGTGGATGTGGTGATATGTGGCTGTATGTGAGCACAGGTTGGAAGGTGGAAGTGGATGTGGTGATATGTGGCTGTATGTGAGCACAGGTTGGAAGGTGGAAGTGGATGTGGTGATATGTGGCTGTATGTGAGCACAGGTTGGAAGGTGGAAGTGGATTTGGTGATATGTGGCTGATTGTGAGCACAGGTTTGAAGGTGGAAGTGGATGTGGTGATATGTGACTGCTGGGCAGGGCTAGGACTAGAAGTTGGGGAATCTTCGGTTAGAGATGCTATTCTATGTAAGAAATAAGAGTTAAATTCTATTGTGGTTTCAAGTTGTGAGTTATTGAGAAGGGGATTAGGGTTGAATTTTTGGTTAGGGTGCAAGATTTCTTTAATGGCGGTTAAAAAAATTAGGGTTATGTTTACTATTATTCTGAAAGCTACTACAGTGTAATTGTTTTGTCTTCATTTATTTGCTTTTTACTCCGATTGTGAAGCATTCTGAAGTTTTCAAGATATTGTGGTGTTTTATATTTTTGCCGTTATTTACATACTTTTTCTCTGTTCTGCATTACCATTCTATGCTTTTTGGATGGACAAATTGCATTATTTGTTTTTAGTCTCTTCCTTCTACAAGGTGCAAGTTTATTTAGGATATTCAGGAGAGTTGTACTGAATTCATTTACAGCATCATCTAAGGGGAGGGTTTTAAGAAAGTTCCAGTTAATAATCGTTAATAGGGTGTTAATGAACCTTTCTGGGTTAAACTTGGAAAGGTTGTGTGTTGTTTTATAAACATGCTGTTTAAATGGATGTATGAGATGGTGTGGTTGTGTAGATTGGGAGAAGATCTCTGAGACAGACCTTGTATCTGTGGTGGTGTGTTTGCTAGGGACTGATACTAGGATCCAGCCTAATGGGGAATTTAATGTCTTGCCATATTGTGGGAGGCGATTACTTAGTTGTGTGAAACCATATAAGTTCATGCTAGATGTACTGGAGTTTAAGAAGCTCAGCTGAATTGAATTTTCCCCTTTATACACTCATAATGGCTGATATTATAACCAGGAGGTGTAATTTCAGAGTAATTTATGCAGAGTTTAGCCACGTTTCAGTTACAGTGCAAATATTAGGCTTATGTTTAGTAAAACTTGAAACTAGCATACTTTATTTTATTTCATTTATTTATTTGCATTTGTTTACCGGGTAGTGTTCAACTGGGCTAGTAACCCATTTTCAGCGGAGCCTGGGGAGAAAAGCTCCAAAGAGAGATAAACAAATATTGAATTACATAGATGTTCATGAAAATTTCATTACATAAGTATATGTCTAACAAAAACAGTGAAAAAAGATAAAAAATAATACATCATAGGAACAAACTTGAAACATGTATACCACAAGAATCTTGATAACTGGGTGAAAATTGAGACAGAAACAGTGAGCATGCCGAATGAGCAGATTTGTGCATATGTGGAGCGAATATAGTAAGTAACAATGAGAATTATGAAGTACCGAAAGTAGTCGAAACTAAAAAAGTGAGGGGATGACCAACTATAACCTTGAAGAATAGAAACAACCAGCTACAAAGAAATAGATGGGTGTAGTAGCAGACATAGTAGGAGCGAGGAGTTATCCAGGGGTACAACAATGGCAGAGCCACTTGCTTTTTAGATATTCTTTTATTTTTGTTTTAAAGGAGGAATAGCACGGGGTGTTTTGTAAGTTTAAGGACAGGGCATTCCAAGACTTGGCTATTTTGTATACGTAGAGGGAATCGCCGTGGTACTTATGCAATTGTGTTATTTTGAGCAGTGGTCTGTCATAAGATCTAAGGGATCTGCTGTTTACTTGTAGTTGGACTAGGGTTGAAATTGCGGGGCAGCTATTTGGGTTATGGATGATTTTATGGGTGAGGGTAAGTTGGTTTAGGGTTAACAGGTTGGGGAGTTCTAGCTAGTTAAGTTGTAGAAAAGCAGAAAAATGGTGGGCTTTATGGGGCTGACTGGTGGCAAACTTTGCAATTTTGTTATAACAAGTTTGTAGATTATGAAGATCATTCTTGCCTGAGTTGGTGAAGATTTGAGAGCAATAGAAAAGTGTAGGGAGAAGCTGAGATCTAGCTGTGGCTAGTCTGGCTTGGGGTGTTAGGTAAGGTTTAGCTCTGTAGAGAGCACCGAGTTTGGAGTAGAGTTTTTAATAGTAAGTGAGATATGAATATCGAATTTGAGATGGTCATCTATTGTAATACCTAGGAGCTTGGCCTGGTTTGTAGGATCAATTTTAGTACCATTTCTAGAATGAATAGAGAGTGGTAGGGAGGTTTGCTTGGTGGTTTTCTTAGTAAAAATTATTAATTTGGTCTTATTAGGGTTGAGGATGAGTTGGTGGTTTGATAGGAAAGTTTCAATTTCCAGCAATGCTTTTTGTATGTTTTCTTGTAGTTGTTGTGGGGAGGGGACTGAGCAGATAAGAGATATACCATCTACGTATTGTATGATTGAGGCAAGTTGGGGTGCTGTATTAAGGTTGTTAGTAAAAATGATAAATAGCAGGGGGCCAAGTATTAAACCTTGGGGTACCCCAGTGGATACTGGGAGTAGTGGGGATAGATTGTTCTCCCATTTAGTAGTCTGTTGACAGTTTGATAGATAACTGTGAAACCATGTCAGGGATGCTCAACTGAGATTGAGTGCATTAAGTTTGTCCAGTAGCAGTTGGTGGGAAATGGTGTCAAAAGCTTTTGAAATGTCCAGGAGAATTGCAGAGACTAGTTGTCCTTTGTTCATGAGGTGATGAATAGTGTTAGTGAAGAATAACAAGGCTACTTTTATGTTATACTGGGGTCTGAAACCATACTGGGTATTGGATAGGAGGTTGTTTGTGGTAAGGCAGTTGAGAAGTTGCAGCTGAATACATTTCTCTAGGATTTTGGTAATAGGTGGGAGGATAGCTATGGGTTCACAGGTTCACATGTTCACAGGTTGGTACTAGGCTATCGGCCCTAGAGCCTGTACAAGCCTAACCATAACAATTCCCTGGCTATTTCTTCCCACAGTATTTACTTCCCTGGACCCCTGTCTAGCAGGGTGACTGACATGATCCCTGGAGTAAATTTCCTGTCTCCCATCCAGTCGTCAAGGTTCCTTTTGAAGAGGGCCAAGGAGGTGCTCTGCTTGACATGTATGGGCAGCCTACTCCAGAGTATGGGGAGTCTCTGGGTCAGGAACCCATCCCTCCTGCATGTTTTGTTCATTGTGATGACAAGGTTTAGATCCCTGCAGCATGTGGTTCGGAGAGATTGGGATTTCTTTAAGTGTAGCATGTCCAACAGCTCTGGGTTTGACATGGCCTTGTATATTAAGCAGAGATCACCTCTGAGTAGATGATATGCGACAGAGTATAGCTGGAGTTTTTTTAGTCGGTCAGCATAGGGCATCTGCTTTAGGCCTGTGATTATTTAGTGAGGTGTTTCTGCGGCCTTTCCAGTTGTTGCAGATGTCTTATGAGGTATATACCAAATGGGGCATTGTACTCTATGATGGGTCTAATGAGGGATGAGTACAGTGGTACAATGACCTCCTTTTTTCTGGATGAAAAGCCCTTAGTGATGAGGTGTGCCACATAGAAGGATTTCCTGACTGTTGTGGCGATGTGGTTATCGAAGGTGAGACCACTGTCCACCTGTGTTCCTAAGTCTGTTATCACACTTTCAGTGTTTAGTATACTTCCACCTATGTGGTAATTCATGGGTGTGTGTTTTTTCTCAAAGGGGATAACTATACTCTTCTTGGCATTGAGCTTGAGCCCATGGCTCTGGCACCAAGCATCTGTTTCTGTAAGGCCCTTTTGTACAGTATTCACATCATTTGGGGGATTCAATAATGGCTCCCAGTTTGCAGTCATCTGCAAACTTTGTTAGCCAGAGTCCCTTAGTGTTGGCCTGTACTTCAGAGAACTAGATGCCAAACAAGAGCAGTCTCAGGACTGAACCCTGAGGTACTCTACTTGTCACTTGTCTGGAGATGGATTTGGAGTCTGCTTCTTTTACAGTGTGGGTTCTGTCAGTAAGCCAGTTGGCAGCCCATTGAGTGACGTAGGGATTTATGCCCAGCTTAGTAAGTTTATCTATGATTCCAGAGTGGGGGATGGTGTCAGAGGCCTTGGTGAGGTCTAGATAGGCTGTGTGGACTGCCTTACCCTCATACACGGCTCTGGAGACTGATTCGAAGACGTCAATCAGGTTCAGGAGACACAATCGGCCATTCATGAACCCAAATTGGGTGGGTCCAGTGTTTGAAGGTTGCCAATATTTTTGTTTATAAGTTCCATGATAATATGTTTCATGGCCTTGCAGATCAGGCTCATCAGACTCATGGGATGGTAGCTCCCAGGATCCAATGTGGATCGTCCCTTGTGGAGTGGGATAACTGTAGCTGTGTGCCACTCAGTGGCAATTAAGCCTGAGGTGAGGCTATGATTAAACATGACACTTAAGTGAGGTGCCAGTTCATTTTGTAGTTCATGTATTACACAGCCCGAGAAGTTGTCTGGTGCCATGGATGCTGTATTCTTAGCTTTGAACAGGGCAGTTTTTACCTGTGTGGCCATGATTACCAGAATTTGGCAATCTTTCGGTATTGAGATGGGCCCTTTAGGGGGTGAGAGGGGGGGTGAAGTTGGCACTGAATCGATCTGCTAGGATATAGGCAATGTTCTTGGAATCAATATATTTAATGCCATTCTGTTGTAGCTCAGAGCAGATCTGAACATTGCCATTTAGATTCTTGACATAGCTATAGAATGCCTTGTGGTTGTCTTTGGAATCTTTGGAAATTTTATTTTCGTAACTAGCTTTAGAGGATTTTATGAGGGATCTCAGCTTCTTACTGAGGCTGGTAAGGGTTTTTTTTCCATCCTGGGATTTTCCTCTTTTCTGCAACAGTTTCTTCCTTTTGTTGTATAGTTTGTATATGGCAGGGGACAACCAGATTGGCTTTCTTTTTTTGGAGGAGAGCGTCTTGGTTCTATTTGGGATGGCACGATTCATGCACGAGTGGATGTGCTCATACAGTGCTTTAGTGTGGGATTCGACAGTCAAACTTTCAGTTCCCATCTGCATGGGTGTCATGAAGTTTGTCACTTCTGACTTGAGTAGCATGAAGTTGGCTTTGGAGAAGTTTTTTACAGATGTTTCCTTACTGGAGAGTGGGGGTGGGATGTGGATGTCAAAGGTGATTAGCTTATGGTCAGACCTAACTAATGAGGGGGTGACCACTGGTGTGGAGCATCGATTTCCCATGTTGGTAATGACCAGGTCCAGGATACTGGAGCCCCTGGTGGGACTATGGATTAGTTGATCCACGGCATTGGAATTTATGAATTCCAAGAACCGTTGGGCAAAGGTGTTGGTACATGAGTAGTTTTTCCAGTTAATGGAAGAGTAGATGAAATCACCCAGTATTATGATGCTTGGTTGTATCTTAATATTTTCCATTATGTTTAGAAAGGTGTAGTGAGAATCTTGGGGCATGGTGGGGGATCTGTAGCAAGCTACAGTTTGGATTGCAGTCTTACCTAGTGTTAGTTGCACCTGGAGAATTTCAGATGCATTGTGTTGGGCAACTAGCCTGGAGGTGTGAATATCCTTCGTGAATATGGACACTCCTCCACCTTTAGTGTTTCAGTCCTGGTTTGGTGGCCGAAAGGAGTGGTAAGAGTTATAGCCTGGTATTGCAGGGGTGCTCTCTGGAGCCTTGAACCAGGTCTCAGTTACTCACAGATATTGATGTTCTCCATTTTTAGGAGTGCCTCGAGAGAGTACATTTTCAGGTCTAGACTTCTAGCATTGAGCAGCATTACCTTCAGATTTTGCATACTTGTACCTGTTATGGTGGTGGTTTTGTCCTTTGAGCCTTGCCTAAAAAAGGCACTATAGGGGTGGCAAGAGCCTTAGCCAGTAACCTGAATCCCAGGGGTGACAGGTGCAGACCACCTCTGGCAAAGCATTGTGGTTTGTCAATCATGTCATCCCAGGCAGACAGATACTGGATTCCCTTTGAATGACACCAGAAGCTTAGCCAATTGTTGAAGTCAATCATTTTGTCCTTATACTGTGGTATCATTCTGGGCGAAGGCAGGATGCTACTCAGGGCTAGGGTCATACTTGCTTGGGTCACATGATCCAAGAGCTGTTCCATGTCTCTTTTCATGTAGTCCAGGGAGGTACATCTCAAGTCATTCACTCCAACATGTACAATGACAGAGTCGTATTTATACTTGTTGTGGAGCAACTTGAGTGCATGCATTATGTGGTGGATCCTGGCACCTGACAGGCAGCTGACTGTAATTTTGTCCTTGTTCAGCCTGGTGAGTGGGACATCAGTGTGCCTGACTATAGAGTCACCTATGACTAAAGTGTTAGGTACATTGTCTTGCCTTAGGGGCTGTTGTTGGGTGGCACACTGGTGTTGTGAGCTATGTGATACTTTGGTTGTGATTGGTGTTTGTCTGCGTTTCAGCTTCTGAGGTCCTTGTTGCTTGGGCAGGTTAATGTTAAGGGCCTCCACATATGTGGGTTTAGTGTTGCTATGTGTGGGTGTTGGTGGTGAGGGTTTTGAAGGGCTGCAATTCTGTTTTCATAGGTAGTTTGAGATTTCTCTAGAGGGTCCATCCTTGTGGAGAGGGTGATGTGAGTGACTTTCCAGTGGAGAGGCAAGTATTGTTCTGAGATGGAATGACTGATTAGTATAAAGATAGCATTGGCAATGGATGGAGCTGATGTTTTTTAGAAAATTCATTTGGTAGTTGATCGGCTACTGGGCAGCAGGGTTTTAGTTTGCTTAGGAGTTTTTCAATGTAAGAAGTTTGAATAGGTCTAAAGGAGCAGGACTTTGTAGTACTAGAGGCAGGGGAGGAGAGTGTGAGAGGTAGTTGTTTGTGGTTGTTAAGGAGGCAGGAGATGGAGTTGATGAAGTTAGAGTTAAACTGTGAAGCTAAGGGTTCAATGGTATTGGATGTGGATGGAGTGGGGGAGAGGATGCCCTGGACCAGCTCTTTCTTACCCCCACTAGAGGTAGCAACATCCTTGACCTGGTCATTACTAAAATGGGCGACCATTGCTCTACACCAATAGTCAACTCCTCCCTGGTTGGATCTGACCACAAACTAATCACCTTGAAAATCCACCCCCCCCCCCCCACAAAGGTAACCACCATGAAATACTTCTCCAAAGCTAACTTTGGACTCCTTACAACAGATGTGGCTAACTTCACTCCACCCATGTAAATGGAGATCAGTTGCATGACCGCCGAATCATACACGAATGCACTGTATGAACACGTACACAAATGCATGGCTCTCACCATACTCAATAGAAAAAGACGTTCTCCTCCAAAAAAAGGAAGCCAATCTGGTGGTCCCCTGCCATAAACAAACTCTAGAACAGAAGGAGGAAACTGACGCAGAATAAGGTGACATCCCAAGACTCAAAGAACTCCCTTATCAGCCTCAACAAAAAGTTGAAATCCCTCATCAAGTCCTATAAAGCTAACTATGAAAACAGAATTGCAGCAGATAGTAAAGACAACCACAAGGCCTTCTATAGTAATATAAAGAATCGCCACAGCAATACCCAGATTTGCTCTGAGCTACTGCACAATGGTGCCTCCTATACCGAGCCAACAGATATTGCAAACATACTGGCCAACAGATTCAGTGCAAACATTCTGGCCAACAGATTCAGTGCCAACTTTACCCCCCCCCCGGACCAGTCACAATACCAATAGATTGCCAGGCACCCAGTATTACCACTGCACAGGTTAAAACAGCACCGTCCAAGACCAAAAATACAGCTTTTATGGGACCTGACAATACCCTGGCTGTGTTCTACATGAACTACAGAGTGAACTGGCTCCTCACCTGTGTGCCCTATTCAATCACAGCCTCATGTCAGGCTTTGTCCCTACCAAATGGCACACTGCTACAGTCATCCCTCTCTACAAAGGAGGAGCGACTACAGACCCTAGGAACTATCACCCCATTAGCCTGATGAGTCTGATATGCAAAGCTATGGAATGCATCATCGTGGACCTAATAAACAAGGCTATATGGAATCTCCATACTCTGGATCCCACACTGTTTGGTTTTGTGAAGGGTAGATCATGCCTGCTCAACTTGGTCAACTACTTTGAGTCAGTCACTAGAGCTGTGGATGAAGGCAAGGTGGTTCATGCAGCCTACCTTGATCTGGCCAAGGCCTTTGATACCATTCCCCACTTAGGAATCATAGAAAAACTCACTAAGCTAGGCATCAAGCCCTATATCATTAGGTGGGTTGCAAACTGGCTCACAGTTAGAACCCACAGTATGAAAGTAGCTGACTCCAAGTCAGACTGCCGACCAGTCATGAGTGGACTCCCACAGGGTTTGGTCCTGGGTCCTCTCCTGTTTGGAATCTACTTCTCTGAAGTCCAGGCCAACATGAAGGGGCACTGGCTGACAACTCCCAAGTGATGCTGACATCCTACAGAAAGGCTTCACTGAGACCAACGACTGGTGTCAGAACCATGGCCTTAAGGTCAATGCCTTAAATGTGTCATCATCCCCTTTGGGAAAAACCCAGTTCCCATGAATTACCACATTGGTGGTAGTCCACTCAACACAGAAGGCATTATGAGCGATCCACAGGTTGACAGCAACCTCTCTTTTGACCACCACATTGTCACTGTGGTCAGAAAGTCCTTCTGTGTGGCACATCTGATTACTAAGGGTTTTGCATCCAGGAAGAAAGCGGTCATTGTCTCCCTCTACTCTTCCCTCATTAGGCCAATCACTGAGTACAATGCCCCATTTAGCATGTACCTCACTAAACACCTGCAACAATGGGAGAGGCCGCAAAAGTGCCTCACAAAGAGGATCTTAGGCTTTAAACATTTGTCCTATATGGACAAACTAAAAAACTACAACTATTCTCTGTCTCATATCACCTAGTTAAAGGCGACCTCTGCTTGAGTTACAAAGCCATGTCTGACCCAGCTCTGTTAGAAATGCTACATCTGAAGACATCCCAATCCCTTCACGCCACATGCCTCAGTGACCTCAACCTCATTACCACAATCAACAGAACATGCTGGAGGGACAGGTTCATAACCCAGAGACTGCCCATGCTATGGAATAGACTTCCCATACATGTCAAGCAGAGCACCTCACTGGCCCTCTTCAAAAGAAATCTTGATAGGGAATAGAAAATTCACCCCAGGGATCACTCCAGTGGCTTTACTCGACAGAGGCACTGGGAACTAAGGTTGGGTGGCACAACACCAGGGTAATCCTATGGGCTAAGCCTGTAAAAGCTCCAGGGTGATTAGGCTAGTACACACCTATGAACCCATGAACCAGGGTTGAGCAGGGAGTTGATTGATTGCCAGAATTTTTGTAGGATGTGATGGAACTTTTTTGGGGAGGTTTGGAAATAGTGTTTTTTGTCATTGTGGATATTTTTCTTGGTTTGGTTTCTTAGTTGCTGATAAGTGGTGATATCGGATTTGTTTTTGGTGGATAGGTATAGGGCTCGGTCACCATTACATAACCTAACTCTTGACCTAGCAGTAGAATTTTTAACAACAAATTTCTTGAAACAATAAACAGCCTAGCCCCTCACCAGAAAATATGCACCAAATCCAATTACCATGGCTTTTTTTTTTTACACTAAACAACTGATTAAACAAAGAGACAGAGACAGAGCCCTATACCTATCCACCAAAAACAAATCCGATATCACCACTTATCAGCAACTAAGAAACCAAACCAAGAAAAAGATTGAGTTTGAATTCTTATTCTGAGTAGAAATGTAGGGGCATGGTCACTAAGGTTGATAGGTAAGCACCCGGCTTGGACACAGGTTAGGCTTGTTAGCTAGTATCCAGTCAAGTACTGGCTCTCTTTTACAGTGTTTGTCAGTGTGAGTAGGACAGTTTATAACTTGGGAGAAATTATATAGATTTATAAAGTTGGTGGGGCAGTTAGAGGAGAAACAGAGCCAGTCAAGATAAAAAGTCACCAAGGATGATAGTTTCTTGACAAAGTATCGGCAGACGAAGAGAGGAGAAGATCGATGTTGGGGAGATTGTTGCCGGGGGGCAGATATGTAGCTATGATAATCATGGTTTTATGAGGATTTATTAGCAGGCGTGTGATGAGTTCAGCATTAGGGATGTCTAGTTTAATTTTTCTAGTTTTAGACAGTCTTTAAACATAACTGCTATGTCACCACCACCTCTTTTGTTTAGTCTATCTTGTCTAATAACTCTATAACTGTTGAGGTAATTTCTGAATCTTTGATGTCAGGTTTTAACCAGGTCTCAGTAATAACAGCTATGTCAGAAGACTAGATGTTTAGAGTAGCATAAAATATACTAGTAATATAGTAAATATAGTAATTTTATTCATAAGGCTTCTAAGGTTGAAATTCATTATTAACAGCTTGGATTTGGAGGTAGTTGGCAGAGAGATATAAGACTCTGATATAGAGAGACATTGGTTAGAGGAGTTTGGGAGGGGCAGTCGAGTTGGGGGTAAAACATTGCTGGGTCCTGGATTGGGATGGATGTCTGCTTGTAATTTGAGTCGTTTAAGGGAGTGCAGTAGTAGATTTTTAAATTTGGTGATAGCCTGATGGAATCTGAAAGTGGGGGGATGAGGGATTGAGGATTTTATGTCTGAATGGATAAAGAAGAGAGTTGGAAGTGTTGTACAGTTGTGAGCAGATGTAGCTGTAAGGTTTTGGTTGAGGGTTATGGTCAGTTACAGTTTGTGCATGGGGGTGATGGTAGCTAGGGCTGAAGCTGTGGTGGTCAGTGGCTTTATAGGCCAAGAAGAGAAGGCAAGATAAAATAGTGTAGTAGTGCATAAAGTAATAGAGCTTCAGATTTGGTAGGATGGTTCTGCGAGAAAGAAAAAAGAAAATTAGTGGTGTGGGGATGAACCAAAAGAAAAGGGGGGGGTAGAGTTTCAGTGTTAAGATGTTAGATATGACAGGGAGGTAGTGGAAGACAAAGCAGTTATGGTGGAAGGGTGGGGGAGGGTGGAAGTTGTATTTTTTTTCCGGAAACACTGTAATGTTGCTTGATTTGTGTTCTGTGAGCTTTTTATCCTTTTGTTTAGGTACTTTTAAAAATAGTGCCTCATGAAATCTGAAGATATAATAGTACAAACATATGCATTACAAGTATGTAACTGTCACTCACACAAACTAGTTATTCTTTTCTAGTAACACTGTTTGTATAACCTTTTTAAAGTTCAAATAGTGCTCAGTTTTACTTACCTTACATTTTGTTGTATGTATAGCCATACGTGATATGTAGCTTAGAAGATTTTTTCCTTACTCTTAAGCTAAAATGTATTTACTAGTAGAATTTGCTAAATGTTAGGAATGTACTTATGTTATTGTGATTCTGTTCTGAAGTGTGGAGCTTTTCTCCCTGGGCCTCCACTGAAAATGGACATATATCCAGTTGGACTAGCCCGGTCAACAAATGTAAAATAAAATAAAAATAAATGTGGACAGAAGCTACTGATAAAATAAATTGCAGTGGTCAAGGAAATCCACTGGAGGGCAGCATGTACCCTTCTCTGCCAACTATCAGCCTCCTAAAGAACAAGAAAACCTCAATTACAAAGCATAAGGTTAAGCTGTAGAGGAAGGAAAGTAACCTTAAAATTATCTTATTGTGTAACACATGCAAGTAGGTATGAACAATCTTCGCAGCTTAGTGGTACGACTTTGTCTTCCATAATGTATGACATAACTGTTCATGAAAATCTATCTGTGTGGCTTTGTAAAGTGGATCAACCCTCCGTCAGACTGTACAGCTTCTGGACACTTAAAATGATCTGCTTAATTTTTCCTTTGGCATCTGTGGTGTAACAAATTTACTGTGGAATATTCTCACCTGACAATATGCACGTGGCTAATACAAAGATGATGTAATGCCACTGAAGTGAATGTGAAAAGTTTGGTTATATGGATTATGCATTGAAAGTGTAGATTGGAAAAAAGGAAATATCTGAAAAGAAAGTACATGACAGAAAAAGAGCTGCCCAGAATTAAAAAAGTGACTGGATTCCTGTCCTTTCACAAGGCCTCATATTTATGAATTTGTTATGTGCATTGATTACTGGAATGGCTGGTGCGTTTATGTACATACAGCATGTCAAACATTTGTAGCAAGACATCACATTCCTTTCACTGTTATCTATATTTGATATGGGGGAGATAATCTACTTCCCTTTTCATCATCCTACTGTTCTGCTGTTTGCTGGCATTTCCCAGAAAAGGAAGAGAAAACAAAAATGTAGTAAAAAGCGCAGTGTCAACACAAATCCTCGCTGCTATTTGATTTTATGAATCAATCTAATCAACAGAGACTAGGGACATTTAATTCAACTAAACAAAGTTTTACCATTTATATCTTAAGCAGTGGTACAGCGTAGCATTGTTGCCTCACAGCAAGAGGTTCTCCTGTTTGATTCTCGGCTGGAGTGCCTTCTGTGTGGAGTCTGCATGTCCTCCCCACTGTCAAGTGGCCTCTGAAAGACATGCGTGAATGGGCGGTCATCGGGCTGGCAACTCGGCACCATAAAAATCGACTGCCAATCATTAGTGGACTGGAGTTCCGCTGTGGCGACCCCTAACTGGGAAAAGCCGAAAAGACAAACAACATCTTAATATAGGCATTTTATTGGTATGTGATCCATTCTGGGATATACAACAGGAAAGTGCACATAGTAAATGATTCTATTAAGTTTAACCACATTTGAAAGATATCATGTCATATCTGTGCATCCTGAGAAATATATTTTTCTTTCTAAAACATAACAAGCAAGTTATTAAAAGTGATAATTTTCATATTCTTAGAGGTCACATAATGTAAACATAATTTAAGCAGATAAGTACTCTGAAGGGATTTTGCTTGACAAAAAATGATTTTCATTTTCCTTCACAATTTGCAAAGTGTCTAAAGCAGCTGCATATAAACAATAAAAAAGAGGAAAATGTTATTGACATTGTTCATCCCCTTTGACCTGTCTTTGGATAACACAGAACAGGACAAGTATGTGATACATTACTGCATGCCCCAAATGATAACTGACAATTTTAAAACTTGGTTGCTAATTTTGGAAGGAGTTGTGCCATATGTGTGCATGCAATCCCAAATAAAACCAAGACCCAATCCTCCAAAGGCAGACGTCCTGTCTGGTGGACCCCAGCCATAAACAAACTATACAATAGAAGGAGGAAGCTACTACATGATAGAGCAAAATCCCAAATTGCACAGGACACTAAGGATAATCACAAGGCTTTCTTTAGTTATGTTAGGAACCTGAATTCCCAGATATGCTCAGAATTAGTCCAAAATGACAAAAATACACTGAGCCCACAGACATTGACATCTCTCTCCAAAGCAAAAACACAGCATCAATGGGACCAGATGGTGTCAAACATAAAACTACTGTTCAATCTTAGCCTTACTACAGGATGCAACAGTGGTCCCTCTCCACAAGGTGGTGCCTCAACGGATCCTGGAAACTATCGCCCCATAAGCCTGACTAGCTTGGTCTGCAAAGCTATGGAAAGGATCATCATGGACCTCATAAATAAAGATATAGGGACCTATAAACACTGGATCCTACCCAGTTTGGCTTTGTTAAGGGCAGATCCTGCCTCTTAAACCTGGTCGATTTCTTTGAAACAGTCACAAGGTGGTCCACACAGCCTACCTGGACCCGGGCATTATAGATAAGCTCACCAGCTTAAATATAAACCCTATGTCACTAGATGGGTTGCAAACTGGCTCAAGGACAGAACCCACATGGTTAGAATTGCTGGAGCCATGTCAGACTCCAAACGAGTTACAAGTGGGCTCAGTCCTGGGACCTCTCTTGTTCGGTATATATTTCTACAGGCCAATACGGAAGGACTGTGGCTGACCTGACTGCAAACTGGGCACCATAATCAACTCTCCATCCGACACAAGCATCCTCCAAAAGGGCCTCATAGAAACAGACAACTGGTGCCAGAGCCATGGGTGTATAGTCATCCCCTTTGGCAAAAACAAATTACCACATAGGTGGTAATCCATTAAGTACAGAAGAAGTCATTAGGGACCTGGGGACCCAAGTTGATAGCAATCTCATTTGACAACCACGTGGCCAAAGTGGTTAGAAAAACATTTTATATAGCCCACCTAATCATGAAGGGATTCACATCTAGATCAGGCCTCTTTACTCATCCCTCATCAGACCCATAATTGAGTACAATGCCTTTTGGGATGTACCTTACCAGACACCTGCAGCAACTGGAAGACCCCAAAAGTACCTCACCAAGAGGATCAAAGGGCTCAAACAGATGCCATATGCTGCCGGTTAAAGAAACTCCAGCTCTACTCAGTGGCATACCGCCTGCTCAGAGGTGATCTGTGGCCATGTCTTAATGGACATGCTGCACCTCAGAAACTTGAACCTCAGCACTGAAATAAATAGGACATGCTGGAGGGACAGATTCCTCTGGAATAAAATCCCAGTCCAGGTTAGGCAGAGTCCCACATTGACTCTCTTCAAGAGGAATCTTGATGAGTGGATGGGAGATGCTATCACTTCTGTGTCACTGTTAGACAGAGGCACAGTATACTAACCTCAAAAAGGCATATCAAAATTAATTTAAAATGGGCTAGGCTTATAAATGCCCTAGGGCAGATAGCCTAGTATGAACCTATGAACCTATGAACCTATGTATAGATAAATAGATAGATCGATAGACTAGACTTCATTGCTGCATCTCTTTGTTTTGGATCATGATATCGTCACTTCAACCACAAACACTTCTGAGGCAGCTTAGTAACTTGTGTTTAAAGTGGAATTCCTGTAAGATCTGCACCTCGCTGCAAGTGGAACTGCAGAGAAGCCAGAAGAGGTTTAATGTGTGGTGTTGTTTCAAGTGTCATAGGCATGGAAGCCACAAACAGGAGGAAAAATACTAGCAGCACTGGGAAAAATATTCATAACTTATTACAAGCAAGAGAAAACTCTTCCACATTGTAAGATGCCAAATTTTCACTATAAATCAAAGTGTTGAGGCTTTAGTAAATGCCTATGTGATTTAACTGAAGCATAGAGTGAAACACTGTGAATTTGGAGATCTGCAAAATTCTGTGATAAAATTACTAAGTAAGAGTCCAGCTATTAAGAAAATGACACCAAACCATATGTGTGTATAGTGAGTTCGGGCAAAATACAGCTAAAAATGAGTATAAGAACTATAGATGATATTGCTACCAACCAATTGGTTTACAAGATAATGCTTATTAATAAATAGATACCATATCCAATGGAAGGAGTGTGACTATTAACAAAATATAGACTATGTGGAAATCAAAATCATTTTATAAAAATGCGTAAAAGTCAGAATAGATATTTATGGCAAGATTATGGGTTATTGAGGCTAAACCAGACAGTAAAATGGAAATATATGAGAACATAATTGAATACATAATGTGAAATGATGTTTGTTGTGATAAATGTGAGTAGAAGCAGAAATGATACTTGTAAGTCACAGATGTTGAATGCAGTGTCGTAATAGCGACTATTTTCAATTACTGAGTCAGCCTAATACTATGCAGAGATCTCTGTACACTCTGCTGACATACTAAGGATCAGCCCCTATCAAGATGAAAGCTCACAAGAAAGAACATCAAAAGACTGAACTGGGAACACCAAAAACCAGGAAGGTCAAAATACAAAAAAACCCACAACATCTGCACTTTTGCTGCACTCCCACAATCCCTGCCAATTATAAATAAAAGCACCGAGATCAAACTACAGTAGGGAAAGGAGTAAACCCTCAATTCCCACTGTACCACTATCCCATGCAATCAAAGTCTTTGCTGTTTGATCTTCCTGGTTTTCAATGTTCCCAGTTTAGTCTTCTGATGTGCAGTCTTGTGAGCTTTTGTTCTTCTGATAGGAAACCACTTGGGCCACATATTAATTCCATTGGGTTATATTTTGCTGGATTATGAGTGCAAGTTAATATTTCAGGCAGCTTACTTGGAGAAACTAGACAAAGCAGCCACATTTTTGGGCCATAATGCTTATGGGACAGTAGTATTATTAAATGGATTCGTAATATAAAGATGCAAAATGAGTTATAGATTTGTGCAGGTAGCAGCATGGATATTTCTGTTGATAAATTTAATGCTGCTCAGAGAGTGTATGGAAAGCATAAAGTAACAAAACATGAATGCTCACAGTGTCAATGTGTTTCTCTAGGGAGCTTTTAGATTACTCTACAAAATAAAGGTCCTGATGATTTCCGCATGTATAGTATGAGGAATAAGGTCATGAACACTTCTCTGACAGTTATAAAACAGAGCACCAGTGATACTGTTGATAGTTTGGAAATTTACTTTGATTTATTTACAGGTTCAGGCTGCCTATTAGGAAAGTGCAGTATTGTACAGTACCAGTTATTCATGCACCAATGCACCAAGAATAGCTCCAGTAGCTCTTAGAAGCAGAACCAAACAGGAATTGAAACACCTGGAGACCACTGGTGTAATGGTTAAGCAAGCAGAACTGAATGAATAGGTAAATAGCATGGTGACAGCAGTGATTAACACAGAATATGAACAGAACCCGAAGACTTAATACATTAAAAGGGAGCATTATCTGTGTCAGACTTTTGAAAAACTTGTTGTGACTGTGCCTAATGCTAAGGTTTTGACCATGCTAGATAACCAAGGGTTTTGATAAATAAGCTAATTTGAAACTTTGCATATTCAAAACCTCCCCACGTAGATATAGGTTTCTGAGATTGCCCTTTGGAATATCATCTGACTCAGAAGTGTTAAAAGAGCAGTGTCTGGAATGCCTTAAGGGTTATATAGTATAGTTTACATAACAGATACCCCAATAAGGGGAAATACTAATCAATAACATAATATGTGACTTAGGAAGTTACTCAAAGCAAAACGTGCTGAAACTGATTTGAAACAAGTATCAGATATGAGTGATTGCTCTGAAAGGCATGTTTTGACATCTGAATGTTTCTGAGCAGATAGTAATCAAATCAGTGCTGTAGTGATGGGGCAGAAACCCTACGGCAAGTCATTTCTTATATGATTACTTGCTATAGTGCAATATCTTTCCTAGTTCATTCCAAACTTGTCAGACATTACAGTGACACTCAGAAACTGTTAGAGCATGACATTGCATGTTTCTGGTGAGAGGAACAAGTTAGAAGGTTTGAGATGTTACAAACTTTAGTTACTGAGGGTCCTACTTTAAAGTGCTGTGATGTTTGACTGACATAAATACTTCAGGTGGGTCTTAATCAACAGGAGCTTGGAGTATTATTACTCCAAAAGGTAGAGCATTACCATATGAATCAAGGGTTTTCACTGATGCACAAACATCAAAGATAGGGAAAGAAATGTTAGCTATAGTGTTTTGTTGTCAGAAGTTCCATGAGTTTATTTATGACAAATCATTTATAATATAATCAAATCATAAGCCATTGCAAAGCATTTTCAAGATGTATCTCCATAAAGCACTGACAAGGCTACAGAGAATGTTCTTAAGATTGCAGAACTAAAATTTACAACTTCAGTATAAACCAGAAGGAATGCAAATGTTGTGGTTTATTTCACTACTGCCTATATCAGCTGAGAAGTTTAAGGAGCTGGTAATCTGTAAAAGGAGATGTCATGAGACATAGGCATGAATAGTTGGACAACATCATGTTAGCGTGTATCTCATATAGCATGGTGATCCCTTATTTACACAAGGCGTAATGTTCAAAGGTGCGACAAAATTATAGCTCACAGACAGTTTCAAGATGTAATGCAGTATAAAATTCAGTGTTGTGTGTTTGTGAGGTTGCTGAGGACACTTGTTTCTTAGGTTACATTTAGGAAGCCTTTGTGGTTTAGGTACGTTACTTTAAAGAGCTTCAGGATATGTAGGTCTATGTGTTTGGTCTCAGCTGTGTGTGATTAATTTGGTGTGGTGTTGTGTTTGCCATTTGTCTTGGATTTGTGTGAGAGCTTCGCCTCCTGCAACATTACATAACTACATCTCTCACACACTGTGGCACTTTGTTTAAGTAGTAGGTGGTTGTCAGTAAACATGAAATAGTTTGTAAGTGTAAATTCATGGTGCTAGGTGCTTACTACTGTGAGCTGATGGGGGAGTAGTGCCTATGAGGTTTGGTGCAGATTTCCTGGAGATACTCTCTGTCTAAAATGAACAGTGTAAGACCACATGCAAAGAGCAATGTGCAATTTAGGACAAACCGGGGCATTGTCATGCGACTTCCGACTATTTAAGTACATCAGGACTTTGTGGAGTAGGTTTTCTAGAGAAAGTTACGGTTCTAAGTGCCTGTGTCTATACAGTGCATAGTTAAATGAGCTGTGCAAACACAGGCAATTTATAGCAACAGAAAAGTAAAAAAAAGCTGAAAATATTCAAATGAGCACAGTGGCCACTAATAAAATTATGCTCTTTGAGATTTTACAGCAATTAGAGGCTTTGAAATGGCTTTACTTGCACTAGTGTTAAACAAAAGCAAATCTCAACTCGATTACTGAAGAGCCCCAAAAGAGTGCACAGCTATTACAGTAAACACAATAAGAACACAAGATGTACTTATCCTAGGTCATGTTGGGCTAGTGTTTTAGTCAATAAATTATCACAATCAGTAGCTTTGCAGTTAAGCATGTAGCGGCTCATAACAAATTAACCCCTGGGCCGTGCAAACTGGTAAAATTTATAGCAACACAGAAAAGCTAAAAAAAGTAGAACATATTGAAATGACCACACTGGCCAATAGCAAAATGATACACTCTAAGGTACTGCAGCCATCAGAGGTCTATCAATGGCTACTGGTCACTATCTAATGTTCAGGGCCATAGGTGAGAATTCGGGGCATATACTGAATAACAAACTGAGAGCTTCATCCCATGACTAAACTATCTCTTCACCATTGTACTCCAGTAGAACATCTGCACTACTAACACTACACCTGTGGGTCACATACCCCGATTCAACATCTGCACTACTAACACTGCACCTGTGGGTCACGAACCCCAGTACAGCATCTGCACTACTAACCCCGCACCTGTGGGTCATGAACCCCAGTATGACATCTGCACTACTAACACTGCACCTGTGGGTCATGAACTCCAGTACAACATCTGCACTACTAACACTGCACTTGTGGGTCCTGTACCCCGATACAACATCTGCACTACTAACACTGCACCTATCGGTCAGTTTCCTAATCCTCTCAACCTTTACCATCCCTCTCAACTGTCAGATTTTCACAGAATGTCCAGATTTTTGCCTCCTATTTTTGATCTGTTCCTCATAAAAACTGACAATATCCCTGGATGTGTTCTACATGAACTACAAAGTGAACTGGCACCACATCTGTGTGCCCTGTTCAATCACAGCCTCATTTCAGGCTTTGTCTCTACTGAATGGCACACTGCTACAGTCATTCCTCTCCATAAAGGGGGAGTTACTACAGAATTATCGCTGCATTAGCCTGACCATTCTGATATGTAAGGCTATGGAGTGCATCATCATGGACCTAATTAACAAGGATATAGGGAATCTACAAACCTCTAGATCCCATGCAGTTTCATTTTGTGAAAGGTAGATCATGCCTGCTCAACCTAGTTGACTTCTTTGAGTCAATCACCAGAGCTGTGGATGAGGGCAAGGCAGTTCATACAGCCTACCTCGATCAGGCCAAGGCCTTTGATACCATTCTCCACTCAGGAATTATTGATAAACTCACCAAACTAGGCATCAACCCCTATATCACTAGGTGGGTTGCAAAGTGGCTCACAGATAGAACCCACAGTGTAAAAGTAGCGGATTCCAAGTCAGACTGCCGACCAGTCAGGAGTGGAGTCACACAGGGAACGGTCCTGGGTCATGTCCTGTTTGGCATCTACTTTTCAGAAGTCCAGGCCAACACGGAGGGACTCTGGCTGACCAAGTTCACAGACAACTGCAAGCTGGGAGCCATTATTAACTCCCCAAGTGATGTAGACATCCTACAGAAAGGCCTCACTGAGACCAATGACTGGTGTCGAAACCATGGCCTTAAGCTTAATGCCAAAAAATGCGTTGTCATCCCCTTTGGGAAAAACTCAGTTCACACTAATTACCACATCGATGGGAGCCCACTGAACACTTGAAGGCGTTATAAGAGATTTGGGGACACAGGTTGACATCAACCTCTCCTTCGACCACCACATTGCCACTGTGGTCAGAAAATCCTTCCATGTGCCACATCTCATTACCAAGCTTTTGCATCCAGGAAGAAAGAGGTCATCATCTTTCTCTACTCTTCCCTCGTTAGGCCAATCATCAACTATAATGCCCCATTTGGCATGTACCTCACTAGACACATGCAACAGCTGGAAAGGCCACAAAAGTACCTCACAAAGAGGATCCTAGGCCTTAACCACATGTCCTACACTGACAGACTCAAAAAACTTCAGCTATTCTCTGTCTCATATCATCTACTAAGAGGTGATCTCTGCTTGACTTACAAAGCCATGTCTGACCCAGCTCTCTTAGAGATGCTACATCTAAAGAAATCCAAATCTGTCTGCACCACATGCTCCAGAGACCTCAACCTCATTATCACAATCAACAGAACACACTGGAGGGACAGGTTCATAACCCAGACACTGCCCATGCTCTGGAATAGACTTCCCATATATGTCAAGCAGAGCACCTCACTGGTCCTCTTCAAGAGAAATCTTGATGAGTGGATGGGAAATAGAAAGTTCACCCCATGGATTACTCCAGTGGCTTTACTTGATAGAGGCACTGGGAACTAATGTCGGGTGGCACAATGCCAGGGTACTTCTATGGGCCAGGCTTGTAAAGGCTCCAGAGCCATTAGCCTGGTACACACCTATGAACCTATGAATAGATCAATCCAAGAAAACACAGTCCCAGAAATCTGGAAGAAATTCTATGTCATACCCTTACACAAAGGTAGAAATTCTACTGATCTCTCTAATTTCAGGCCTACAGCCATTCTACCTCCCCTATCAAAAATACTTGAAATGTGTATTCATAAGCAACTCCTTGGTCATCCTGTACAAGAAAATCTCCTTACCCCTCCCCAACATGGTTTCCACCCTAACCACAGCACATCTATGGCACTAGTATCCTTCACACAGTCTATTGTGAAATCTCATGACAACAATAAATTAGTCTATTGTCTTTTCCTTGACCTGTCTAAGGCTTTTGTCACAGTTTTCCACAAATTATTCTGTCTAAACTAACTAGCCCTAATCTCTCCAACTCTGCACTTTCCTGGTTCTCTAACTACCTCTCCAATAGACATCAGTCCATTAGATGGCTCTCTGCCTCTCCCCCCTTTCTCCCAGTCCAAACAGGGGTTCCTAAGTCTCCATTCCTGGACCCTGTTATTTAACAGTTTTACTATGAACCTCCACACATCCTGTCCTCACTCCTCTGTAATACAACATGTTGATGACTCTAGAATTATTTCCTGCTTTGACAATCTCTCCCACCTTCTCATCCTTACCCAGGAATCTCTCTACTCAGTTGAAAATGGCTAACTAACCAACTCCTACTCAACCCTAAGAAAACTAAACTCTGCCTCTTCCTCACAAAATCTCTCCAACAGCACAAAACTACCTTCAGTGTCACCTCCATCAATAACACGACTATCTTGGTAGAACCTCACACAAAACTACCTTCAGCTTGGTAGAACCTCACACAAAACTACTAGGAGTCACACCCGATGATCAACTAAAATTCCGTCTCCACATTCAGCAGTGCATCAAAAAGTCGCAAAGACTAGGCTTGCTTTACAGGCACAACAAATGCCTCACAAATGAATCTAAACTCTCTCTTGCACAAGCTTTCCTACTTCCCATCCTATTTTATGCCACCCCAATCCTCACTAACCTACAATCCAACCTTATGTCCAACCTGGAACTCACATATAATAAAATCTCTCGATTTGCTACAAAGTAACCTTATCACTCTCACCACTGCCTAACTTTGAAAAGCCTAATGTTAGTAGAATTCCGCCAGCAACTTCTGTTATCTCAGTTCCACCTGACTCACTCCATCCTAAACAGATCTTCCTCCTGTCCTGCTCTCTCAACCCTCATCTCTCTCAACACTCCCAATCGTACAATCCGTAGCTCTGACCAACACCTTCTCTTGGAAATTTATAAAAGCCCAATAAAAACACAGTCAAACTCCTCTACAATCATGCTGTTGCAAATGCATGGAATAAACTGCCTGGATGTTTAAGAACTATCTCTTCAAAAAATCCCTAAAAGACAGCCTGCTATACTCATGGTCCTGCTTATGCCCTGACTCAACTTAAACTAACCTCCCCTCCCATACACCAAACCTCTCCTTACCCCTTATGACACTCATCATTACTTCAAGCGTCTACCTCCAAACACATCCTCTCTACTTCCAAACACATCCTCTCTACCTCCAAACACATCCTCTCTATGTGTTACCTCCCTCTATAAAAATCCTGCTCTTACTCCTAATAGGCTGTACTACAAACATTTTGCATTGTATAAATGTTACAGTTTAGCCTGAGAGTATTTCTTGTTAAATTCTTGCATGAAATTTGTATGTAATTAATTTTATTCTCATGTTTATTAGGTTATAGTATTTCATGTTTGTATTTTTTTTTTGCATATATTTAATAGCCTAGAGGGATTCTTCTGTACCTTAAGTGCTAGCCACAAAGTTTGAGAAATCATTTTATGCTCAACTCCTGAGAGACTTGCTAGGCTACAAACATCTGCATTAGAAGCTGAAGCTAAGTAAAACTTGCAGTGGTATATTTTAGTCTTCTGTTAAGTACAAACTTGCAGTTTTAAAAGTACTGTATTTTCATCTTTTTCTGTTTCCTAATTGTGTGTTTCTGAACAGTGTGTGTGTGTCTCTCTGCAGTTAGTTCCCCACCCTCCCTCACTGTTCCTGTGTTAGTATTAGTGTTGGTGGCTGTGGAATTGACCGCTCCTCCTGTAAGTCTGTATTTGAACACTCCTCCTGGGTCCATCTCATTTGCTCACTTAACCAAGTACAGTGAGATCATATTCTGAGTTTATTGTTCACTCTATTTAATATAGAGAAAAGATTTGAGAAGGCCAGCCCACTTAGGTTCTTCCTTCCTCTCTCCTTGCACTTAAAAAATTGCACTTTATTCATCTGCTTTTACTGTATTTGTGTTTCTTCCTACTTTATTTTGCTTTTCTTAAAAGTACTCAATTTTATTTATTCTGCTGCATTTATTACTGCTTGGTAGTAGCCTGATTAAATTGTAACTGTTATTCTAAGTCTTTTGGTTTAAGCACTTGAGCTTCATATAGGCTGTTTTACATTAAGAAGGTTTGTGGTCTGCACTGTTGTGGCAGGACAGGTAGCTTACATCCTTCTAAGCTGGGAATTGCTGATTGAAGGCTCAGTGTCTGCTATTCTAAAAGTGTATTAGCTCTGGCTTAAGCACTCGGGCTTCAGGTCAGTCTACATTAAGAAGGTTTGTGGTCTGCACTCTTGTGGGAGGAGAAGCTGGATTCTGCCCTTCTGAGCTGGGAATTTCTGGTCACAGGCTTATTGTGCCTGCTTATTTGAACTGTTTCTTTCTGAAATTGGTGCGTCTTGTTGCTGTAGCATAGATCAGATTCAGGCCTGCTGAATCTAGCTTTGTTTGTATAACTTGTGCACTGATCCAGGCCATCTTTTCTGGAGAAGGTTCCCCTACACCCTAGTAGCAGGAGTGTGCATTTAGAGCTTGTCTGATTGAAGACTGCTGGAACAAGGCTCAGTTTTGAGCTTTTTTTCTGGTTAATTGGGTAACTTGTTTAAATCAGTTTGCTCGTTTTCTATTGTTTTATATATATATATATATATATATATATATATATATATATATAACATTTCACTTTATTCATCTGCTTTTACTGTATTTGTGTTTCTTCCTACTTTATTACTAGGGGCATTGACTACAATTCTGATCTGAGATATATAACAATAAGAATCCTTTTCTATGCATTTAAAGTGTTTTTTTGAGTGTATCTGCTTTATTTTCTGAAAAAAAAAAAAAATATATATATATATATATATATATATATATATATATATATATATATACTTGTTTCCCGCCTTTCTAAGCTAGTATAGTCCAGTTTTCAGGTTAGTGCTGAATTCAGGGCTGTGTTACAAATCTCTGTCTTTGCCCACACCTTACTTGGATAAAAGGAAGTTTCTCTGTTCACCTGTAAGAGAGGGGAGCTTTGAGCAGTCTATCTGTCCCTGGAGGAGTGGTTTCAGCCCAGAACTTAGTAGTTTATTGGCCATTTTGGGCTAATTACTATCTTTTTCATTTCCCTGCTATAAATACCGTATTTGCCCGGTTTTGTGCAATGTTGGTTAGCTAGTGTAAAACTATTCCCAGCTCCACAAAGTCTCCTCTTAATTTTTCCCTTGGAACTAGACAAACTTTCAACTTAAGCTCTCAAGCCATTCATTTCTCAGCCCGACACTTGCTCAAAACCTTATAGCAAGCACTTATAAACCCTAGCACTAGATCCTCCTTTACTGTACAGAAGGGCAAGGCTCTCTATTCGACCTTACCAGCCATTCAGTAAAACAGTTCACTGTACTTATCCCGGCATGTCCAAAGGGCAGTTTTAGGCGTACTCTCCAGTCCAACTGGTGAATCTGGGCATTTTGAGGCAATGTTACAACTGCCTCATTTACACAGATAACCCCCTTCTCCTACCACCAAACACTAATACATGTGAGAGATGCAATTATACAGCCAAACTGGAGGCTAAGCTCTCTCAACCCAAGACTGGATCGGTCAGTCAAGGAGAAGGGAAATACTTGCATCACACCACCAGTCTCACATAGACCCATTAAACCAGCACAGGCAAAAACCACACATAAATACATGAAAACAAACTCGGAGGCTCTAAATAAAAATCTGCAAAACCAACAGAGACTTCCAAAGCAAACATCCAAGCAACCTCCACCCCCCCCCCAACACAAACCATGAAACACATACTTCACAAAACCAGTGTGCCATGTAATCACAGCCCTTAAGGCAAAATAACATACCCAACATACTAGTAATAGGTGACTCTATAGTCAGGCACACTGATGTCCTACTCACTAGGCTGAATAAGGAGAAGGTTACTGTTAGCTGCCTGTCGGGTTCCAGGATCCGCCACATAACACAAGCACTCAGGTCACTCCAGAACAAGTACAAATATGACTCTGTCATTGTCCATGTTGGTGTGAATGACCTGAGCCGTACCTCCCTGGACTACATGAAAAGAGACATGGAAGAGCTCTCTGATCATGTAGCCCAGGCCGGTATGACCATGACCCTGAGTAGCATCCTGCCCTCACTAAGAATGATACCACAGTATAAAGAAAAGAATTCTCGATTTCAACAATTGGCTAAGTTTCTGGTGTCATTCAAAGGGGATCCAGTGTCTGTCCACCTGGGATGACATGCTCGACAAGCCACGCTGCTTTGCTAGAGATGGCTTGCACCTGTCATCTTTAGGCTTTTGAATACAGACCAAGGCTCTTGTCACCCCATCGTGCCTTTTTTAGGTAAGACTCAAAAGACAAACCCACTGCCATAAATAGCACAAGTAACAAAAAACTGAGGTTAATGCTACTCAATGCCAGAAGTCTAAACCTCAAAATGCACGCACTCGAGGCACTTCTAAGTATGGAAAAAAATCAATATATGTGCAGTAACAGAAACCTGGTTTAAGGCTCCAGAGAGCACCCCAGCACTACCAGGCTATAACTCATACCATACATTTCAGCCACAGAACCCAAACCGAAATACAAAAGGCGGGGGCATATCCATATTCATCAAAGATACCCACACCTCCAAGGTAGTGGCACACCACGATGCTTCAGAGATCATCAACGTGCAACTAACAACGAGCAAAACTGCAATTCAAATTGTAGCTTGATACAGATCACCCACCATGTCCCAGGACTCCCATTCCGCATTTCTGGAAACACTGGGAAACATAAAGGTCCTACCAAACACCCTAATATTGGGTGATTTCAATTACCCAAACATTAACTGGGAGAACTACTCAAGTACTAACTCCCTTGCCCAACATTTCCTAGAATTTATAAACTCAAACACCTTGGTTCAACTGGTCAACACTCCCACCAGAGGTGATAACATATTGGACCTAGTCATCACCAACATGGGCAACCGGTGTTCCACACCGGAGGTCAACTCCTCGCTGGTTAGATCTGACCATAAACAAATCGCCATGGATATCCACAGTCCACCCCCACCCCCGGACAAGAAAACCACAGTGAAAAACTTTTCAAAAGCAAACTTCACGTTACTTAAGACTGAGGTTGAAAGTTTCAAAGCCCCCATGCTGAAGGATAACACTGTCTAAGTTGCAAAATCCTTTACTAATGCATTCTACGGGCACCTACGAGAATGCATGGATCGTGCCATCCCAAGCAAAACTAAGACTCACTCCTCCAAAAAAAGGAAACCAGTCTGGTGGACCCCTGCCATAAACAAGCTATACAATAGAAGGAAGAAACTAGTACAGAAAAGAGTAAAATCCCAGGAAGGGAAGACATCCCTGATCAGTATCAGCAAGAAACTACGATCCCTCATAAAATCATCCAAGGCAAGCTTCGAAAGAAAAATTGCCAAGGACTCCAAAGCTAACCACAAGGCATTCTTTAGCTATGTCAGGAATCTAAGTGGCAATGCTCAGATCTGCTTGGAGTTAGTGCAGAATGGCACAAAATACACTGAACCAACCGATATAGCCAACATCCTGACAGACAGGTTCAGTGCAAACTTCACCCCCAAAAGGGCCAATAACCATACCAGAAGAATGTAGAGTCCCTGAAATCACAGACACTCAGGTTAAAACAGCCCTCTCCAAAGCCAAAAACACAGCATCAATGGGACCGGATGGTGTCCCAGACTGTGTCCTACACGAGCTCAAAGATGAACTAACCCCTCACCTAAACACACTGTTCAAACTCAGCCTCTCCACAGACTAAGTACCCATAGAGTGGCGCACAACAACGGTTATTCCGCTCCATAAAGGTGGAGCCACAACAGACCCCAGGAACTATCGCCCTATAAGCCTGACTAGCTTGGTCTGCAAGGCTATGGAGCGCATCATCATCATGGAACTCGTTAACAGAGACATTGGGAACTTCCAAACACTGGACCCTACCCAGTTCGGCTTTGTTAAGGGCAGATCATGCCTCCTAAACCTGGTGGACTTCTTTGAGACAGTTACCAAGGCTATAGACGAGGGAACAGTGGTACTCACAGCCTACCAAGACCTCGCTAAGGCCTTTGACATCATTCCCCATTCTGGTATTATAGACAAGCTCACCAGCTTGAACATAAACCCCTATGTCACAAGATGGGTTGCCACCTGGCTCATGGACAGAACCCACATGGTGAGAGTTGCGGGAGCTAGGTCCGTCTCTAAACTGGTTACAAGTGGCATTCCCCAGGGCTGAGTCCTAGGACCCCTCCTGTTTGGCATATACTTCTCAGAGGTACAAACAAGCACAGGAGGACTATGGCTGACCAAGTTTGCAAATGACTGCAAACTAGGGGCTATAATTGACTCTCTGGCTGACACAGAGATCCTTCAAAAGGGTCTCACTGAGATGGATACCTGGTGTCAAAATCATGGCCTCAAGACAAATGACAAAAAGTGCATAGTCATCCCCTTTGGAAAAAAACAAAGTGCCCACAAATTACCATATAGGTGGTAGTCCCCTAAATATGGAAGATGTAATAAGGGATCTGGGGGACCCAAGTAGATAGTAATCTCACCTTTGATAATCACATTGCCAAAGTGGTTAGAAAATCCTTCTATGTGGCCCACCTAATCACAAAAGGGTTCACATCCAGGTCAAAAGTGGTCATTGTGCCATTCTACTCATCACTCATCAGAACCATCATAGAGTACAATGCCCTATTTGGGATATACCTTACAAGACACCTGCAACAGTTGGAAAGACCACAGGAGTACCTCACTAAGAGGATCACTGGCCTCAAACAGATGCCCTATGCAGCTCGACTGAAGAAACTCCAGCTGTACTCGGTTGCATACCGCCTACTCAGAGGTGATCTCTGCATGACATACAAGGTCATGCCCAACCCAGAATTGATGGACATGTTCCACCTAAAGAAAACCTTATCCCCTCAAGCCACATGCTTTAGGGATCTAAACCTCCCCACAACAATAAATCAATAAATAGGATGTGCTGGAGGGATAGATTCCTGTCCCAGAGACTTCCCATGCTTTGGAACAAGATCCCAATCTACATTAGGCAGAGCTCCTCACTAACACTCTTCAAAAGAAATCTTGACGAGTGGATGGGAAACAGAAAGTTTACCTCGGGGATCACTTCAGTGGCTCTGCTGGACAGAGGCACAGGGAACTAATCTAAGGGGGTGGTGAAAGCCAACACATACTGGCTAGGCTTATAAATGCCTTCGGGCAGATAGCCTAGTACCTACCTATGTACCTATGAACCATATACAAATGAAGCTTTTCTTCTTGGGCCTCCACTGAAAAAGGACTGTTGCCCAGTCAGACTAACCCGGTTGATAAATGTCAAAATAAAAATAAATAAATATTTAAGTCCAGGGCTGTGGGGTTGCATGGTGGCTTTAAGGAGAAGACTGATTTTTGACATCCACTCTTCTTTGGGTTTTCTGTCTTTTTTAATTATTTTTTAGCTTGTGAGCACTTGGCATTTTGAGTGCTGACATTTCAATAGGGAATCACCTGGAAATGCCCTGATATCCTATCCATGGAAATCACAAACAAGATGGGAGATGTGGCATAGCCATAGCAGAGTTCTACAGCCACTTTAAAATATCCAACATAATAGGGATTGTGGACACAACTCCCACTCATCCTCAAATACGAGCAATAAACAGCAGGCAGAGACAACCCTTGTCTATACTGTTGTTGTAACAATTCTGAGAAGGCTTTCTTAGGTATACATTCACCTGCCTTCCCCAAGTCTACAAAACACATAGAGACAGTACTGACAAAATTCCCTGATTCCTCCAGTTTATGTGCAAGAACAAAGAGTTTTTAATTTTTTCATTTCTATAAGAGAATCCACATTGCTTCTCGTGAATTGGAGGCTCCTTTCCAGTACTCCAGTATATGTGCTTTAGGAAAGGCTGAAAATATACCTTTTCTATAATTGGAACACACCCTCCTATCTCCCTTTATGAAAATAGGAACCATTTTACCAAAAACACTGTCCCAGCCATACACAAAATTCTGAAAAAGGTGCATAACCATAAAACCCCAAAAGTGTCCAGTAATGTCAAAATCTCCATAGTTTCATAGTTTCATAGTATAGTACTAGGCTATCTGCCCTGGGGCATTTGTAAGCCTAGCCACAGTGATGTGGCTTTTGCCACCCCATGAAATGGTACAAAAATGTACAGAATAAATCTAGAATACTGTGCCTCTGTCTAGTAGTGACACAATGAAGGTCCCCTTATATAATAGAATTAGTTTACTGTGCCCCTGTCTAGCAGTGACACAGATGTGACCCCTGGGGTAAACTTACGATCTCCCATCCACTCATCAAGATTTCTGTTGAAGAGAGTCAGTGAGGGGCTCTGCCTAATACGAACTGGGATCCTGTTCCAAAGCATGGGAAGCCTCTGGGTTATGAATCTATCCCTCCAGCATGTCCTATTCATACTTGTGCCGAGGTTTAAGTCTTTAGCTCTCGTGGTCCTGATGGATTTGGATTTTTTGAGGTGGAGCATGTCCATCAGATCCTGATTGGACATGGCCTTGTACGTCAGGCAGAGATCACCTCTGAGCAGGCGGTATGCTACTGAATAGAGCTTAAGTTTCTTTAGTCTGGCAGAATAAGACATATGTTGGAGACCCTTGATCCTTTTGGTGAGGTACTTTTGTGGTCTCTCCAGCTGTTGCAAATGCCGGGTGAGGTACATACCAAATGGGGAATTGTACTCAATCATGGGTCTGATGAGGGAGGAATATAGGGGTACAATGACATCCTTGAATCTGGATGTGAATCCGTTCATGATGAGGTGTGCAAGGTAGAATGTTTTTCTAACCACTTTGGCAACGTGGGTGTCAAATGAGAGGTCGCTGTCTACTTGGGTCCCTAGGTCTCTGACTACTTTTTTCATACTCAGTGGGTTGCTGTCTATGTGATAGTTTGTGGGTACTTTGTTTTTTCCAAAAGGGATGACTATACATTTTTTGGCATTTAGTTTAAGGCCATGACTACGGCACCAGTTGTCCGTTTGAGTGAGGCCTTTTTGTAGGATGGGTGTGTCTGCTGGTGTATCGACTATGGCACCTAGTTTGCAGTCATCTGCGAACTTTGTCAGCCACTGCCCTCCCATGTTTGCATTAACATCTGAGAAATAAATGCCGAACAAGAGGGGTCCCAGGACAGATCCCTGTGGGACACCACTTGTGACTGGCTTTGAGTCTGACACTGCTCCAGCGATTTTAACTTTATGGCTTCTGTCCTTTAGCCAGTTTGCAACCCATCTAGTGACATAAGGGTTTACTTTTAAGCTGTTTAGCTTATCTATGATGCCTGAGTGGGGTATTGTGTCAAAGGCCTTAGCCAAGTCCAGGTATGCTGTATGGACTGCTTTGCCCTCATCAATGGCTCTAGTGACTGTTTTGAAAAAGTCAACCAGGTTTAAAAGGCAGGATCTGCCCTTTACAAAGCCGAACTGGGTGGGGTCAAGTGTCTGTAGGTCCCCTATGTCTCTGTTTATGAGTTCCATAATGATTCTTTCCATAGCTTTGCAGACCAGGCTAGTTAAGCTTATGGGGCAGTAGTTTCCAGGGTCTGTAGAGGCACCCCCCTTGTGGAGTGGGACCACTGTTGCTGTACGCCAGTGTTGAGGTACATATCCCGAAGTAAGGCTAAGGTTAAATAGCATTTTTATGTGTGGGTTTAGCTCCTCTTGGAGTTCACGTAACACGCACCCCCGGATACCGTCAGGTCCCATTGATGCTGTGTGTTTTACTTTGTTTAGGCGGTTCTCACTTGGACATCTGAGATGACAGGGAGATTACATTCAGCTGGGATAAGTATTTCTTCTTTTGGGGGTGAAGGAGGGGAGAAATTTGCACTGAACCTGTCAGCCAGAATGTTAGCAATATCTGTGGGTTCAGTGTATTTTTTGTTGTTGTGAACCAACTCTGAGCATATCTGAGGGTTTCTGCCCAGGTTTCTAACATAGCTGAAGAAGGCTTTGTGGTTATCTTTAGTGTCCTTAGTGATTTTTCTCTCAAAGTTTGCCTTGGATGTTTTTATGAGAGAACGTAGTTTTCTGCTAATGTTGATCAGAGATGTCTTCCCTTCATGGGATTTCGCTCTGACGTGCAGTAGCTTCCTTCTTTTGTTATACAATTTGCCTATGGCTGATGTCCACCAGACAGGACACTTACATTTGGTGGAGAGGGACTTGGATTTGTTTGGGATTGCATGATCCATGCATTCTTGGAGATGTCCATAGAAAGCATTTGTGAAGGATTCAGCATTGTGGGATGTGGTATTCACTGGCACAGTGGGCTTAAAGGATACCATCTCAGTCTTAAGAAGAGTGAAGTCTGCTTTTGAGAAATTTTTCACTGTGGTCTTTTGTGTTGGGGGTGGAGGTGGGATATGTATATCCAAGGTAATTAGTTTGTGGTCAGATCTCACTAGTGAGGGGTATACTTCTGGTGTGGAGCATTTGTCCCCATGTTTGTGATGATCAGGTCTAGTATATTATCTCCCCTAGTGGGAGAGGTGACTAGTTGTTCCAGTACATTTGAATTTATGAATTCCAGGAACCTTTGGACTAGGGTATTAGGGCTAGAATATTGTACCCAATCTATGTTTGGGTAGTTGAAGTCTCCCAGTATGATGGTATTTTGTGATACATTCATATCCTCCAATGTCTTCAGGAAGGCTGAGTGGGGTTCTTGAGATTGGGAGGGTGTTCTGTAACATGCTACCAGTTGTATAGCAGTTTTGCCTATGGTTAGTTGCACCTGTAGGTCTCTGATGCTTCATGTGTTGCTACTAACCTGGAGGTGTAGGTGTCCTTTATGAATATGGACACTCCCCCTCCCTTTGTGGTTTGGCCCGGGTTTTGGGGCCAAAAAGCATGATACGAGGTATAGCCTGGTAGCACTGGGGTACTCTCAGGAGCCTTGAACCAGGTTTCAGTTACTGCACAGACGTCGATGTTCTCCATACTGAGGAGTGCATCAAGTGCCTGCATCTTGAGATTTAGACTTCTGGCATTGAGCAGCATTACCCTTGGTTTTTTTCCATTTTTGTTTTCTAAGGAGGTGGGTTTGTCTTTTGAGCCTTGCCTAAAAAAGGCACTATGGGGGTGGCAAGAGCCTTAGCCAATATCCGGAAGCCCAGTGGTGACAGGTGTAAGCCATCCCTTGAAGCAGCGTGGCTTGTCCAACATATCATCCCAGGCAGACAGACATTGGATCCCCTTAGAATGACACCAGTACTTGAGCCAATTGTTAAAGCTGATCATCTTGTCTTTGTATTGTGGTATCATTCTTGGTGAGGGCAAGATGCTGCTCAGGGTCAGGGTCATACCAGCCTGGGCTACATAATCGGAGAGCTCCTCTATGTCTCTTTTCATGTAGTCCAGAGAGGCACGTCTCAGGTCATTCACACCAGCATGGACAATGACGGAGTCATATTTGTACTTCCTTTGGAGTGCCCTGAGTGCGTGTGTTATGTGGCGGATCCTAGCTCCCGATAGACAGCTCACAGTCACCTTCTCCTTGTTCAGCCTGGTCAGTGGGACATCAGTGTGTCTGACTGTGGAGTCACCTATTACTAGTGTATCAGGCAAGGTGTTTGGCCTTAAGGGCTGCGATTGGTCGACACACTGATTTATTGAAGTATGTGTTGCATGTGTTTTGTTTTGAGGTGGTGGATTTTTGGATGTCTGCTTTGGGAGCCTCTGTTGTTTTGGTAAGTTTTTTATTAGAGCCTCAGTATGTCTTTGTGTTTTTATGTGTTTGGTTTGCAGTTGTGGTAGGCCTATGTGGGACTGGGATTGTTGTGTGTGTGGTTGCCATCTCCTCCTGTCTGGTCATGCCAGCCCTGAGTTGAGAGAGTTCAGCCTCCAGCTTGGCTATATAGTTGCATCTCTCACATGTATTTGTGTTTGTTGGGAGGAGGAGAGGGTTGTCTGTGTACATGAGACAATTGTAGCATTGTCTCAAGATACCCAGATTGACCAGCTGAACTGGAGACGACGCCAGTAATCTACCACTTGACATGCTAGAACAGTATAAGGGAGTGGTATACCTTTAAGGGAAGTGGATATTCACAGGGGTGGTAAGTAGATGTAACAAGTGCTAGGCTTATAATACAGTGAGTAGTCTGGTTATTCTAAGAGTAGAGCTTCCTTAAGGGAAAATTTGAAGAGCAGACTTGGCGGAGCCAGAAAAAGTTTAACCTTGTTTAACCGGCGCTGCGCACAACCACGCAAAGCCGTGCAAACGTGGATTTTAAACAGTGAACTACAAAAGAGCTAGAAATGGTCCAAAACAACCAATTACTACAGCTTCTTGTGCTGAGGTCACTTCCCCCAAGGACAGGTAGGCTGCTCAAGGCTCCCCACTCCCACTGGTGAGCAAAGAAACTTCCTTCTATCCAAGTAAGGTAATGGACAACACAGGAACTACACCACAGCCCAGAATGCAGCAATGCCTGTAAACTGGTCTAAACTAGTCGAGGAATGTGGGAAAACAAGGATTATTTTTTGTTTTTGTTTTTGGTAGAAACACACAGAAAATGCAGAAACAGTGATAAATTAGTTACACAGGCTAGCACACTTTAGTGGGCAGCCTCCACAGTTAAATTAAACAAACAAACAAGCAAACTTTCGATCAAATTCGACTAAAATGTAACTTTAAGTGCAGATTTTAAAATAATGCAGCAATCAGTTAAAAAACAGTTCAGGCTAGTTCAAGGTAAGCTACAGAACCTATTCCAAGTGAAAAAAAAGCAAAGATACTTAAATCCAGAAGGTAGTCGCTTTTCTGAATTCCCTGCTGCTAGGACCACTCTGTAAACCCACGTGGAGCTTGTCTGAGCAGTATAGCCGGAAGACCTTATCCACTCCTGCAATCTGAGCTGTGCATATGTTGCTTCAAGTACCTTAAGTTTTATTTATCTTTATGCTTACCAAATTTTAGGAGTTAGTCTATAGAAAAATATCACATTCTTAATCATTTAACCTAGTAGGTTATTCATCTTTCTTGTGTGCCTTGCTGTAGGACTGGAGATTTTAATCCATTGCTCAAGCCTAAAGCTTTTACAACCTCAGTGAGTCCTCATGACAATTTATCTGCAGTCTGTCAATTTCTGACTGCATTCACATGCTGTTTAAAATATGTCAGTATTTCAGTAAGCATTTCCCACTTTTTTTCCTTTTGGAATGTAGAATGCCCTGTCATTTTACTGTCAAATATGTAACTCAAGTACTCAGGAAGGTGTGCACTTCATATCCTTAACTTGCACAAGTATTTTTTATACTTGTTTTCAGTTTCCTTTTCAGTCTTGTGTTTTTTTTTTTGCTTGAATGTGCTTCAGAGCAGCGCCCACCCCATTTGTTATATTTATGTGCTGTTGGCTATATTATAGCTTTCATCCATGTTGCTGTTTGGTGGTTATTAAGCTCCAAAGGTAAATGCTGTCTTCTAGAAAAGTTTGCATTTATGGAAACTCTATTCTACATATCAAGCCAAGGATAATACCTCCGTTTCACCAACAGTCCACAGAAAACTACTTGGCATACAGATAGACAATAATGTCAAATCTGACACCCACATATCACTAACAATAAATAAATTCACAAAAAATGGGTGCCTTATATAGAAGCCACCAATACCTCACCAAACCAGCAAGAATCTCTATCACCTATTCCCAACTAATGTCCACCCTACTCTATGCATCATCCATACTTATAAATCCTAGACAGTCAGACCTACACCAACTCGAAGCCTGCAACAGTAAAATCACAAAATTTGCCACTGGTACCTCTTACCACAGCCACCACTGTCTCCCTTAGAGACCTTGACTGGCTTGAAGTCCCACAACTCCTACAATAAACTCAACTCACCTTTGCTCATAAACTTGCAAACCACCCTCTCTGAATCCCATTGCTCCATACAGTTCTCCAACCCTACCACTCTTCCAGACCACTACGCTCCTGCAACAAAAATCTACTCCAGGTCACCAAAGCCAAAAACTCAGCAGGTGGAGCACTGTTTTCATGTGTTATATCCAAGCTCTGGAACAACCTTCCCACTACCATAACTACCCTTCCTTCCTGCAGTCTTTTCAAGACTGCACTTAAATCTCACCTAAATTATAACTGGCTTTGTCCTTGTCCAAACCCCAACTAACCCCCCCCCCTTTCCAACCCCTCTCTCCTTTCCCAGATTTAGATAGAGTATCCTCTCTATCACTATAAAAGTGAACTGAAGATTACTCCCTGCGTTTTAATCCTTCCAGGATTTAGTTATTTATTTAGTCTGTTATTATTATTACTGTTAGATAATTTGTAGCTCTGTGTTTTACTTCTTATTTCTCAATGTTTGTAATTAGAGCTTCTACTCAATTGTACCTAATTTGCTCCTGTATTTCTCCATGTCGTGATCACCTCTACTGTATACATACCTTTATTGTTATTGTTTACCATCTACCATGTCTTTCTGTGGAGCTTTTCTCCCTGGGCCTCCGCTGAAAAAGGACCTGTGTCCAGTCAGAAGTTCCCGGTAAACAAATGTAAATAAATAAATAAAATAAATAAATATCTGTTGATATCGAGGTGTGACACCCCACCACTGGCCCAGTAATCAAGAAGCCTCAATCCTCACCACTAGCACCATTGAGGGACATACGTTTGGAATATGACAAGTGCACACACAATAAAGTGCAATTTTTCCTTGGACCTGTCAAGAGACTTATAACAAACAATCCTTTACCCACCTAGTTTTGTGCCTGTGTAATCAGCTGTTTTCCAAGTATGGTAAGACAACACTGACTAAGGTGCTTTCCTGAAGGTTCCCTTAAACATCATAGGTTCATAGGTTCATAGGTTCATACTAGGCTATCTGCCCTAGGGCATTTATAAGCCTAGCTAGAATGTCTTTGGCTTTCGCCACCCATTTTAAATTAATTTTGCTATGCCCTTTTTCGAGGTTAGTATACTGTGCCTCTGTCTAACAGTGACACAGAAGTGATACTCGGGGTAAACCTACGATCTCCCATCCACTCATCAAGATTCCTCTTGAAGAGAGTCAATGAGGGACTCTGCCTAACCTGGACTGGGATTTTATTCCAGAGTGAAGGGAGCCTCTGGGTTATGAATCTGTCCCTCCAGCATGTCCTATTTATTTCAGTGCTGAGGTTCAAGTCTCTTGAGCGCGTAGCTCAATGGGATTTGGATTTTCTGAGGTGCAGCATGTCCCTTAATTCCAGGTTGGACATGGCTTTATACATCAGGCACAGGTCGCCTCTGAACAGGCAGTATGCCACTGAGTAGAGCTGGAGTTTCTTTAATGGGGCAGCATATGGCATCTGTTTGAGCCCTTTGATCCTCTTGGTGAGGTACTTTGGGGTCTTTCCAGTTGCTGCAGGTGTCTGGTAAGGTACATCCCAAAAGGGGCATTGTACTCAATTATGGGCCTGATGAGGGATGAGTAAAGAGGCACGATGACCTCCCCTGATCTAGATGTGAATCCCTTCATGATTAGGTGGGCTATATAAAATGTTTTTCTAATCACTTTGGCCACGTGGTTGTCAAATGAGAGATTGCTATCAACTTGGGTCCCCAGGTCCCTAATTACTTCTTCTGTACTTAATGGATTACCACCTATGTGGTAATTTGTGAGCACTTTGTTTTTGCCAAAGGGGATGACTATACACTTTTTGGCATTTAGCTTGAGGCCATGGCTCTGGCACCAGTTGTCTGTTTCTATGAGGCCCTTTTGGAGGATGCTTGTGTCAGCTGGAGAGTCAATTATGGTGCCCAGTTTGCAGTCATCTGCGAACTTGGTCAGCCACAGTCCTTCCGTGTTGGCCTGTACCTCTGAGAAATATATACCGAACAAGAGAGGTCCCAGGACTGAGCCTTGTGGGACACCACTTGTAACTGGTTTGGAGTCTGACATGGCTCCAGCAATTCTAACCATGTGGATTCTGTCCTTGAGCCAGTTTGCAATCCATCTAGTGACATAGGGGTTTATATTTAAGCTGGTGAGCTTATCTATAATGCCAGTGGGGTATTGTATCAAAGGCTTTGCGAGGTCCAGGTAGGCTGTGTGGAACACCTTCCCTCGTCAATGGCCTTGGTGACTGTTTCAAAGAAATCAACCAGGTTTAAGAGGCAGGATCTGCCCTTAACAAAGCCGAACTGGGTAGGATCCAGTGTCTGTAGGTCCCCAATATCTTTATTTATGAGGTCCATGATGATCCTTTCCATAACTTTGCAGACCAAGCTAGTCAGGCTTATGGGGCGATAGTTTCCAGGATTTGTTGAGGCACCACCTTTATGGAGAGGGACCACTGTTGCTGTACGCCACTCTTTGGGCACATATCCTGTAGCAAGGCTGAGATTGAACAGTAGTTTTATGTTTGGGTTTAGCTCTTATTGGAGTTCATGTAGGGGCAGCCGGGACACTGTCTGGTCCCATTGATGCTGTGTTTTTTGCTTTGGAGAGGGGGGCTCTTACCTGAGCATCTGAGATGTCAGGGGGGCAGCACTCTGCTAGGACAGATATTTGCCCTTTTGGTGGGGGGGGGAGTTTGCGCTGAACCTGTCAGCTAGGATGTTGGCAATGTCTGTGGGTTCGGTGTATTTTTTGTCATTTTGGACTAATTCTGAGCATATCTGGGAATTACCACCCAGGTTCATAACATAACTAAAGAAAGCCTTGTGATTATCCTTAGTGTCCTGTGCAATTTTTCTCTCGAAGCTGGCCTTAGACGATTTTATGAGTGCCCGTAGTTTTTGCTAATACTGTTCAGTGATGCCTTCCCTTTGGGATTTTGCTCTATCATTTAGTAGCTTCCTCCTTCTATTGTATAGTTTGTTTATGGCTGGGGTCCACCAGACAGGATGTCTGCCTTTGGAGGATTGGGTCTTGGTTTTATCTGGGATCGCATGATCCATGCATTCCTGAAGGTGTTCATAGAATGCGTTTATAAAGGATTCTGCGGTCTGGGCCATATTTTCCACAGGCCCGGGGACTTTGAAGGATTCCACCTTGGTTTTGAGGAGTGTGAAATTTGCTTTAGAGAAGTTTTTCACTGTGGTTTTCTGGGCAGGGGGTGGGGTCGGGATGTGAATATCCAGTGAGATTAGTTTATGGTCTGATCTTACCAGTGAGGGATACACTTCTGGTCTGGAGCATATAGTCCCCATGTTGGTGATGATCAGGTCCAGTTTGTTTTCCCCTCTTGTGGGAGTGGTAACAAGTTGTTCCATAGCATTTGAGTTTATAATCTGTTTAGGAAGCCTATCTAAACTAATTTACGATATCAATACTATTTTAAATTGTTTATTTATATTTTAACTATGTTGGCTTAACAGCCAATTTAATTTGTTGTTTTTTTTTCTTACTTGTATATGTATGGCACAATGCTGCCAGATATATGTATATATAGACAATTGATAACTCATTGGTTTTTAGGCTCACATCTGGTGGGAGGTGCACAGCTAAAATTGTCTTTCTTTCTTTATTTTCTTACTTACTTATTTGTTTTTGTTTACCAGGCTAGAACACTGATAAAACTTGACCATATCCAGGCTCAGCCAGGGTTATGTAGAGAGCAACAACAACAAACTAAAGAAGGACTAAAGTATAGTTAAATTACACAATATAGTGACAAAACATAACAGATACAAAAATACACATATACACATATCTACAAGAAGGTTTAAAACAAAGTAGGATCAAAAGTATACAATGCATGAGAGAGTTATTATAGGTAAGGTAAATCTGGTCAAGCTAAAAGAACAGATGTAGTATATACAAGTTTGGAGGAAACTTTTATCCATGAAATGAGTAGCAATTGTAAAATAATAGCTTCCATAGTAAGTCTAATAACATAAAAGTGGGTATTTGATAGATATTAGGAAAGGAATAGGGCAGATAGGGGAGGGTATGAGTTTATATGTTAAAGAATTTAGGAAAAAAGTAGCTAAGGTTTTCTGGAATTAATGTAATAGTGCAACTATAAGAGTTAGCTGACATGTGCACCATACCTCTCAATTGCTCTGTTTTTGGCAAAGCACACTGATTTTAGCCATGTGTTTTGTCTCCCTTTAACTACTCTGATTGTCATCACATGACTCTGATTTCTGCCCTTTCATTGGCTCAGGAGTTCAGTCAATGACAAAGGACAGAGGACATTATCTAAATCCAAAACGGAGTCAGTAGACCAATAGGTAGTAGCACAGTGCAACTTGAAGCCCACGGTTTCTGTAAAAGCTAGGACCGCTTGTGTTGCTGTTGCTAAACTATCTATGACGGCAGAGTAGAAATATGTTTTTTCTGCATTTAACTATTGGACAATCAAATCATTTACCTGATAGTGACTAACACTAGCAAAACTGTAATGGGTTAAAAAAATACTTGCTTGTATAAGTATTGCAGTTTGCCTTCTCCAGTCATCTTTGTGTGTTTCTGACAACCGATCAGGTATTGATGGGCATTTAATTACATTGAGCTCTGCTGCACTTGAGTACTTTGCCAGTGTTTTGCTGGCATTTTAATGACCAGCATTTGAAGTGAAGATTTGCTTTAGTTGGTATTAACATGATTGTGGAGTACGCTAAGATTTTTCAGGTGACTGATAACTTTTGTTATATTATATATTAGGTCATCATTTTTTTCATATCAGCATTTGGCTCATTGTTGCTGCTAACAAATGATGTGTGAAATCTGCAAAGACAACCTGTATTTATCATTACCGTCAACTGTTTAGATGAGGAGTATCTTCCATGGTGAACATGACTGTTTTATGTACTTTATTGGCTGAAATACAAGAAGTTGTTTTATGTTCTAACTGTTTAGATGAGGCAGTATCTTCCAATGAGGGTATCTATTGGGGGAACATGACTGTTTTATGTACTTTATTGGCTGAAATACAAGAACATGACTGTTTTATTGGCTGAAATACAAGAAGTTGTTTTAGTTCTAACAATGTGATAACATTTTATTTGTTATCTGATTATTTATTGCACTGCTTTAGAACTGACATTTCTTCCAGTCTCAGCTCACCTGTAGTTTTCTTTTCTCTCTCTCTTCATGCAATGCATACAGGTAATAAACTACTCAATTACAATTCCTGCTTGTGCTCACATGGAAAAAAAATGCAAATCTTCCTCTTTTAAGTCAAAACATCACTTTTGTTTATGCATCATCATCATCACCATCATCATGATTAACCCCCTTTTTCCCATTTTATACATGGGGCAGGGGTGTCGCATCAACCGTTGCCATCTCTTTCGATCCAATGCCACTTTATGACCTTTTTCAACAATCATGCCTGACTGTCTCCGGTCTTTTATCTCACAATCCATCCATCTCTTGTAGGAGTCCCTCATTTTTCTCTTGCCGTCGTCCTGCCTGTTCCATGTCTTTGTCACCAGATTGTTTTCTGCTTTCATGCAGATGTACCTGAACCACTGTAATCTGTTCTCCTTCACCTCCTCTGGAATTGGAGCTACTTGGGCTTCTAAAAAAATAAATAAATAAATAAATAATCTGATGTCCTTATTTATTTGTATGTCCCACAGTGTGAATCCTACCACCTGTCTCAGGCACGTCGTGTCCATCACCTGTAGCTTTCTCATATGTTCTGCATTTACTGCCCAGCTTTCTGTACCATACAGCAGTATTGGTCACACCACTGTTTTGTAAATCTTACTTTTCAGCTTCTTTGGCATTCTTCTCTCATATACTACCCCTGACACTGTGCCAGCCAGCTGCAGCCTCTCTAATTCTAGCTTTGACCTCCTCATTCAGACTTCCCTTTTCCTTAACCACCCCTCTCAGGTACTTGAAGCTGTTAACCTTTTCCACTGTCTTCCCTTCTATTTCATTTCTCAGCTTATTCTGATTTCCCCAATTTGCTGCCATTACCACTGTCTTATTATACTCAGTTTCATCCCATGCGCCTTTAGCTTTGCATTTCATTTCCCGATCCTATGCTGAAGTTCTTCACAGAATCTGCCTGTAATACTACATCATCTACATGCAGCAGCTTTGTTGATCTTTCCCTTGAAAGTTGTTTGCTAATGTAGTCCATCACTTGTATGAACAGCAGTGGGCTCAGAGCTGAACCCTGATGCACACCAACTTCCACTGGGAACCCCTCTGTGAGGATCGAACCCTGTTTGTACTCGAGTCATTGGGTCCTTGTACACAGCCAACACTAATTCTACCAATGTTTATGGGACTTTGAGCCACCACAGAAGGACTGCCCAAATCAGCTTTCTTGGGACCTTGTCATATGCTTTCTCCAAGTCTAGGGATGCCCAGCTGGACTCCCTCTTGGGACCTTGTCATATGCTTTCTCCAAGTCTAGGAATGCCCAGCTGGACTCCCTCTTGGGACCTTGTCATATGCTTTCTCCCAGTCTAGGGATGCCCAGCTGGACTCTCTTCTCATCTCTGACTTCTTCTTCTCTACTGTCTGTCTCACTGCAGACACTGAGTCATTTGTGCTGCATCCCCAACTGAATCCAAACTGCTCATTTCCCATCTTCATTTCCACTACTCTGTGTATTCTTTATCAGTCACTCTCTCTACAACTTTCATGCAGTGTGACAGAGTCTGATACCTCTGTACTGCCCACACTTGCATATGGCTGTTTTTGTTATTCATATATGTGTTGTCAAGTAATCTTCAAGCGTTATAAAATTCTTTTTTTTTTTTACAATTTTGTTTGCTTAATCTTTACTAACATTTTGTGTAATTAGCATTGTTTGGAGCTTTTCTCCAAGCCACAAATGTTAACATGTCATCCATTTGCAGTTACTGTGGTTAGTGATTGCAGGGGAGGTCATGGTCACTTGGCGCATCTTGTACTGTATGGAAGTGTGTATTTGTAAGGATACATTTTTCTGGTACAGCTGTGTATGTGAGCATTTGTTAGCACCACAAGCATCTTAATTTCATAGGTTGCACTTGCCCACATTGGGGCTCATGCACATTTTAAGTGCTATGATTTTGGACCCCCCATATGCTTTTTCATGGTATCCTCCTGTGATTTTTGAAAGATGAGAAGTTAAGAGGTATGACATACTTAAATTGTTCAGTTACGTAATGCTTGAACTGAAATCTGAACTGTTTGCAGTCTGTGACTTCAGTAAAATTAGGTAACAATGATCGCCACAGTTTAGGGACAAGGACAGAGAAGTTGTGGTCTATGGAATGAAGTTTGGGGGGGTGAAGTTATGAGAGTAGGGCCATCAGTGGACTGGATTCTAAGGTTGTTGAGTGGGTTATATGTAGTTAGTCTCATAGTTAGGATACTGTGTCCTGGCACTGGAGTTTGAAGAGAAGGTAGCCAAGAACGAGGTTGTCTTTGCCTTGAATGGGTATAGGATTTGCTTTTTCCAAGGTGTTGCAGTGATGTTCACACTGAGGGGAGTTTAGCAAAACACAAGCCTCTTAGCTTCTCTTAAGGACTCCTCTCAAACCTATTTTATACATCCTAATACAAACAAAAAATACACATTTGAGTTTTATGCAGATAGCCATACAGAGAATGTGGTTTACTTGGCATGCTGCAAGTCATGTCCGAGTTTTTATGTTGGGAAAACTAATTGTAAGCTAAAAACAAGAATATTGCATCATTTGTCATCTATTAGACAGAAGGATAACCATAATGCATTGCAATAGCATGTTTCTAGCTTTCCAGATCATGCTCCTGTCTTTACAGTTCTGCATGGTGCACAGATGAAAAGTAGGGGGGGGACATTATCAATGATACAGAGTATGCAGAGTTAAGATGGATCATACAGTTGGCTGCTGACAACCCACCTGGGCTAAATAGTTCTGTACCTTTAAAACCAGCCTTAAAGAAAAGGCGGGTTAAGTATAGAAAGCAAATGGTTGCTTTTAGAAATGTTTTAATATTTAAAGATTGTCATGGTTATGTGACGTTTGTCTGATGTAGTGTTTTTTAACCTGAAAGTGCTTACGTTTTATAATAAAAAATTACGGCCAGTTTGGACTCTATTTCATTTGTTTTTGGATTTGTTCTTACTGAGGGGAGTTTGTGATGAAACAGATTTTTGTTAGAAAGAGATTGTAAGGAAGTAGTGTATGCGTGTTTGTGTGCATGTGGGTGTGTGTGTGTGTGTGTGTGTGTGTGTGTGTGTGTGTGTGTGTGTGTGTGTGTGTGTGTGTGTGTGTGTGTGTGTGTGTGTGTGTATGTGTAAGGTAGTGGTGAATAGTTGTACAATCAAGGCTCTTTTGCCTAAGGCTGTACTAGCAGGTTTTGATACATATTAGATATCCTTCGGGCCTAGAATAGGAGGTAGTTGACTTTGTTTCTAACTTTCTGAATGTGGCCTTGGTAGTTGAGGGATTGGTCAAGCCAAATGCCAAAACATATAAATCACATTGTGGATTCAATTAGGTTGCTGTCTAGGTCTTTGATATGGTGAGGGCTGGTGGCCTTACTGAGTCATTTGTTTGTGCCAGACAGCACAATATTTTTTCGGTTTATTGTTTTTTTTTATTTAACATATAAGAGATATAAACAATTAATTAAAAGTAATTAAAAATTATTTATTATATTCAACAAAACAACAAAAAAAGTATTAATTTACAAGACATCTACAATCAGATCAATTAATTAAATAAAAAATACAATGCGATTGAAATTAAAAGACAGCACAATATTTTGACATCTTCCTGTATACAAATCAACAGGTGATAGCAAACCATATGCTAAACCTTTTACCAACGCAATATTAGGTTTTTGGCAAGAACAGAGTCTGCCATTGCCTTCCAAAGTATAACTGACAAACTGATAGAATATGGCCTTGCAATGAATAAAGAAATGTAAATTCTTCCACAAATACATGCCACCTGACCCGACATACCTCTCAGCTGTACAGATTTTTGCAGAATGTCCAGCTTTTTGCGTCATATTTTTGGTTAATTTTTCATAAAATTGTGGTTTTATGGCATATCATTAAAGATTGATGTTAGAAAATAATGACAGACATTTGAGTTTCAGACTTCATACCCTTCAGAAAATTCATGCTAATGCAAAACCTGTTATTCTGTTACCTTTCTAAGTTTGTAACAGCACTATTTAAAAATGTTCCCTATTATTGGACCTTTATCCTACTTTTATTTATGCTTTGTCCAGATTTCTTGCTCTAAGAGGTTGAGAGGTATGCGGACCCCTGCACGGTCGAGGCATTACTTGAATTAACTTCTCCAAATAATGCCAAGGATATCAAGAGTTTGCTTGGCTTAACTGTAAGGCAGATTTTGACAAGATTTTGGTACAGTGAAGTTATTCATTCAAAAACTGCCTTCCTAAATGGACTCATAGGCATCAAAATTAAGTGCACTGAAAAGGAGCCTTCGTTCAGATACAGAGTCTGCAAATTTTAGCTCTGATGGTGAGCCATTTTCAGGGGTGGATGCAAGTGTTGTAAGGCTTAATACAATGTGGAGTCAAAACCAAAATGGACAAACAGGAGCATCTGATCATGTTAGCAGGCTGTCTGTGGAAACTGAGAAGTACCCTTTATCTGTAGTTTAGACATGTCAGCATTTCAGATTTATTTGTTGGAAAATAGTTTATTGGTGATGATAGAGCATAAGCCCGCTGACACACTTTTGAAGAGCTGCATTTCTAAACCACCCCCTCTTATAAAGAGATTGGTCATAAGGTCAATGTTCTATGTGTTCAAATCAGTTTACAAGAAAAGCAAGGGCAGCTTTGCAAACCACATATTCAGGTCCTAACCTATTACAAGTGATAGGAATAACTATGACACTCTAGCTGAGGAATATTTTGACTTCATTGCTTTCGACCATTAACTCTAGCTGAAACAGAAGAGGAAATGGAAAGGCACATTGTTTCATGGTGAGTAAAGGATATTTGTTGAACAAGAAGATTGTCTAACCATCTAAAGATGGCCTAAAGGCTAATATGCTGAAGAAGTGTAAAAATTGCATCGGAGTGAATTAGTTGCATCAGAGAGTGGTAGAAATTTAATGAAATGCACCAAACTAAATTAATTGGAATGCATGAAAGCATAATCTGAGCCAAAGCCCCTATAACAGAGAAAACATGATTCCCAGAGACAGCTTATAAGCAGGTACCAGAAATGTATGCTGCATGACTGATGAAACTGAAAGAATACTGCCATAGATTTTAACATTAGTAAAATACTCATGGAAGGAAGGCAGCACTGATCCCTGGTCATAATGGAGGAAAAATCTGGGTTTCCCACTGCAGAGCTATTGACATCTGTATCAGCAAAATAATCATCCTTGTAATGGACAGAATCCCTTTGCTTGGAATACTGGTGTTGTGTAGTCAGAAAATGTACCACCATTCAGCAATGTCCACTTAAAGTAGGGGCACCACACTATGCCAAACGTAAGGTCCAAACGTGTTTTTATGATAGACTCAGTAATGGAACTGTTATTGAACATGGCAAAATTCACTGACTTTTGTTTATTGCAGGGTTGTGATGCTATTATGCACCTCAGTGACTTACTCTTAGTAAGGAGTATCACGTTGTGCACCACAGCAACCTCAGCGACTGTTAGTAAGGAATATCACTGACTTTTATTTGTTGCAGGGTTGTGCTGCTGTTGTGCACCTCAATGACTTACCTTAGTAAGGAGTATCACACTGTGCACCTCAGCAACCTCAGCGACTGTTAGTAAGGAATATCACTGACTTTTGTTTGTTGCAGGGTCGTGCTGCTGTTGTGCACCTCAGTGACTTACCTTAGTAAGGAGCATTACTGACTTTTGTTAATTGCATGGTTGTGGTGCTGTTGTGTACCTCTTACTCTTAGCAAGGAGTATCACTGACTTTTGTTTACTGCAGGGTCGTGCTGCTGTTGTGCACCTCAGTGACTTACCTTAGTATGGAGGATAGAGGATGAGGATGATTATAAGTCTAGTGTTTACATCAAAGGACTGAGGCATGACCTACTAACATACTCCAAAGTTTAATTCATCCACCTTCCATTTCCTGCTGTGCGACTCTAAACAAGTCACCTAACAAGATAGCGCTCCTCAGCTGAGTCTGAAGAAAGTCCATGAGAGTCAGTGCTCTACCCTTAATAATAAATAAAAAATGATATGATTCAACGAGTTAATCAATGGAATATTTTGGATTATTGCTGATGAATTTGTGTGTATTACAAAGCAGAAATAAATAGTATTTATTTGAAAAAGAAGGCCAAGACAGGTCTTGAAGTACAGAGCAATAACGCATCCTCTGTTTACATCTAAGAATCAGTTTAGCCATGTTGTGATATACTTGCTCAAATTTTATTAATAAGGAATCTGGAATTACAGTGTAAATAATGCATCTGTAGAATAGTTTAGGTAGACAAGAATGGGCATCGATTTAGATAGGGCTGTTTGGGTGAGGTAGTAATTAAGATGAGGCTGTTTGAATGAGGTAATCATTTAAACTGGGCTATTTGGGTGAAGTAGTAATTTTAATCTGCCTGGCTGGATGAGGTAGTTGTTTAAATTGGGCTGTTTGGGTGAGGTACTAATTTATATTGGGCTATTTGGGTGAGGTAGTAATTTATATTGGGCTCTTTGGGTGAGGTAGCAATTTAGATAGGGCTGTTTGGTGAGGTAGTACATATAGATCCTGCTGTTTAGTTGACTAATAATTTATAGTGGGCTGTTTGGGTGAGGTAGTAATTTAGATAGAGCTGTTTGGGCCAGGTGTCACATTGTCAGCCCAGCTGTCTGGAATTTTATAAATAATTATATGTCATTTGAGAACATTAATATGATTTATATAGAAGTGTGACAGAAGGAGATACTGCCAGCACGGCTATCCGGAATTTTGTAAATAGTTATATGTTATTTGTGAATATCAGCATGATGCAATTATTTGTGTTACCACTATATTAGAACTGCATGTTATGTGTATATCAAACTGCTGGGACAGAAGAGATATTTTTAAAGTACTGAGCAGAAATGTATATGTACCATTGTAACAGTTTAGATATATTTTAACAGGAGATTAACTTGCAAAACTTAAGAATAGTTGAGGTTAAGTTATTTTATAGCTGGGCCATAAACAAAAGATGTTATCTCTCAATTTCAGTGCAATAACAGACACAATGTTTAGAACTAGAAGTTTTTCGTATTTATATGAGGAGGAATGTAAATTTTATGACTTCCACCATTTGACAAAGATCTAAGAAGGTCCTTGTTTATGTATTTTCACAGGGAGATGTTAAATGCTAGTAGTTTCTAACAATGGGGGTTTAGCCTGGGAACTGAAGTCAAGTGACAAAAAGTGATGTCATGCTGCAAGTATCCCAGCAGTAATATTTTTCCACATAATTTTTATTGATTTTTACAAATACAAGTGTAACAATACTTTTAAACAATGAAAAATAAACCCAACTATAAACAGTGTCCATAACAGATATGCTTTTGATAATACATTCACATTTTATCTAACAATTTTTTAAGTTTCAACAAAGCCAGTTGTTTATGTGTCATTCTTGAAGTTCTTGAAGTTATAGTCAGTAATTCTCTATTACATTCAAAACGAAACCAAAAAAAACAAGTAAACCAATAAATCCAAAGTGCTGGCAAGTGTAGAACCAGGTCCTTGACAGTGTTTATTAACATTGCATAATTTATTTGTATAGTATCTTTCCAATTTGTTTATGTATATATATATATATATATATATATATATATATATATATATATATATATATATATATATATATACATATATATATATGCGGAAATACTTAAACATAATATTTGTCCAGTTAAAATTACTGCATCTTTCAAGGATGGGTTTTTTTTTTTATTCAACAAAATAGTTTCAGTTTTGTTATTATTAAAATTTAAACCTGAAATCTTTTCAGAATTATGTGGAGATAGTATAATATGTTCAATTGAAGAGTCTATGTCCCTAATTGTTAATAAAATATCATTAGCAAAAAGCTGAATTTTGGAATTATAACTTGCATTAATATAAAAGCTACTTATCTTGTCATTAGTTCTTATGTAATTAGCTAAGAGTTCGACTGATGTAGCAAATAATAAGGGAGATAGAGGACACCCTTGCTTGGTGCCTTTCATTATTTTAAGTGTGCCTGAAAGAAATGCTCCAATTTGAATATATGATATAGAAGTGGTATACAATTTGCTTAGCAGTTTTATAAAATCTGAGGAAAAGTTATATATTTGTAATACTTTAAATAAATATGACCAACTTATTTATTTTATTTATTTATTTATTTTACATTTGTTAACTGGGATAGTCCAACTGGATACATGTCCATTTTCAGTGAAGGCCTGGGGAAAAAAGATCCAAGGAGACAAATTTGCAAGACATAAAGACAATTCTTAGATACATATTTCAACCAGGTCCACTAAGGGTATCTAGTTGAGAACACATATAAGTGTTAAGCCATAGACAGAAAAGCTTATTTTAATTAATTTTGTTGTGTACACAATTTACACCACAACAAAGGTAAGTGTTTAATTTTGCTCCCTTAGAACTAGCTTAGTAAGGGTAAGGAATTTGAGTTTAGGTGGGCATCACTCTCTATCACTACTTAGAAGTCCTGAATATTTTGGGTTTGACCATTGCACATGAATTACTGTTATATGCATTCTGCATGATTTCTTAGAGTAGATAATATGGTGGTATTGTTTTTTTTTCATCCTCCCTTCATTTCTTTTTTCTTCTACCTTTCTCCAGGCACTTAAGTTTTTGTAATAGATAATGCTAGCTATTTCATTGCTCTCTCTCTTTTTTGAAGCAAATTAATACATCAGGTTTACAGTTGTTTGAACCTATAACTATTACATATTGATAAGTGGTTTTATAGTATTTTCTGGTTCTTGTAAACTATTGTATAATGGCTAACAGTTATCAATAGGATACTTTATAAACAACAATAAATTGTGCAAACTAACACAAAATTACCATCATTCTTTTGTTGTGGTTTACAATTTTCTGCAGGTGAAACAAGAGACTACTGTTTAAGCCAAGAGTTGCATTAGTATAGGAGTGGTACTGGGGTTAGTCTGGTGTGGAGCAGGGACATAGCCATTTGTTGCTTAGGTGACTTTTGATAGATTTTTTTTCTAAATTTAGGCAGGGAGGTTTCCAGGGTTATGGATGCAGGCAGGGTGTTCCATATTTTGGCCACATAAGAAGAGTAAAGGGAGTCACCAGCATGGTTGTGTGTTCTAGTAACTGTTAACAGTAGCTTGTCTGTGGAGCGGAGTTGTCAAGGACAGGAGTAATGCTGATTTATGTTACTTAATGAAGGTGGTATATTTGGTTGGGAGAGTAGCTTGTGAGTGACGATCAGCTGATTATAGATTAGTAGATTTGGTAGTTCAAGCCAGCCTTGTTGCTTTAGGTTATGCCAGTGATGGGTTCTGAAGGAGCTGTTATTAGCAAATTTGGCTATCTGATTATAGCATGTGGTTATTTTGTTGGTTTCTGTTTTGGATAGATTGGTCAAGATTGGCGATGCATACAGTAGTGTTGAGAAAAGGTGGGTATGAGCAATTGTGGATCTAGCATTCTGGGTCAGGAAGGATTTGTGTTTATAGAGACTACCTAGCTTTTTGTTTGTATTTTTAATAGGCAGATTTATGTGTATATCAAATTTTAGCTTGTTATCAATGGTAATACCTAGAAGTTTTGCATGGGATTCAGGTGAAATAGGGGTACCATTTTTAGAGTAGATAGTGAAGGAGGAGGTAGGAGCAGTAGTTAGTGAGGGATGAAATAGTAGGAGCTTGTTTTTTTGTGGGCTAAGTATCAAGCCATTGTCAGTAAGCCAGCTTTCGACTGAGTAAAAATGATCCTGTTTTTTTTTTTGTGCAGATCTGCTAGGGTAGGGGCACTGCATATTATAGTTGAACCGTCTGCGTATTGGATAAGGGTTGAACTGTTTGCAGCTGAGTGGAGATTATTTGTAAAAATTGAGAACAGCAAGGGGCCCAGTATAGATCTCTGAGGTGCACCAAGTGTCACAGGTAAGAGTGGAGACAAGTTGTTGTTCCATAGTACTGCCTGTTGCCTATTGCTGAGGTAGTTTTTGTACCAAGAGAATGATAGGTTGTCTAAACCTAGGTTTACAAGGTGGGAGATGAGTTTTTCATGGTTAACCATATCAAATGCCTTTGATAGGTCTAAGAAAAGGGCTGAAGAAAGCTTACCATTGTTCCTGATGTGGTTTATGGTATCTGTGAATGCTAACAGAGCAGTGGTTGTGTTATGACCTGGACAAAACCCGTGTTGTGTTTGAGATATGAGTTTGTGATAGTAAGGTGGGACATTCATTGATGGTGAGTACATTTTTCTAATATTTTAGCAAGTGGGGATAAGATTGCGATTTGTCTGTAGTTTGATATGTCATAAGAATTGCCCCCTTTATAAAGGAGTATAATGTAGGCAGTTTTCCAAATCAGGGGTACTGAGCCTTCATAGATCTGTTTATTAGTATAGAGACTGTTATAGCTATTTGAGTTGCTGCCAGTTTTAAGTATTCGTTGGGGAGAGAGTCTGCTCCTAGTGTTGTCGATTTTAATTGGGTGAGTAGCTTTCTTATGTAGGAGGTTGGGGTGGGTTGTAGCTTAAAAGTGGGACTGTTGTTAGGTCTACGGTGGTTACTTGTAGTTTTGGCAGTAGGTTGCTTTTGTGCGAGGGCAAGTACAGTTTCGATAAAGAATGTATTGAATGATTCTGCTATGTTTTCTTTTGTTAAACCTGATGGGGGTGGGTTGTGGTTTTACCAGGGTGTAGTAACCTGTTTAAACCTGCCCAAAATTTCTTAGGATTGTTCATGTGTTGAATTTGATGGGTAATAAAGTAATTTCTTTTACCTTGCATAACTAGTTTCTTGGTTAGAATTCTAATCTGTTGATACGCTTGCTGCGTTCTCGGGTTCTTGTTGGACCTCCAGGCTGTCCAGGCTCTATTCCTTTCTGTTATTTTTTGCCTAGTTTCCCTAGTTAACCATGGAACTGTGTTAGCCTTACCTCTGGTAGTTCTTACAGGGGCATGCCTATTTAATATTTCTAAGAAGGTGGAGTTAAAGTGTTTGGTGGCTTCATCTAGGGGTAGATAATACAGTTCAGACCAGTTGTATTGCTTTAGCTCATGTAAGAAGTTAGATGGGTTAAAGTGTTCTTTGTTCCTGATTGTTTGAAGTATTGAGGTCTGAGGGTGGTGGAAATTTTATTTAAGTAAGAAGGTAGTTTGATGGTCACTTAATGAGTCAGGAAGGGTGCCTGCTAAGTAGGAACAAGGTATTTTATTTAGTAAGATCCAGTCTAAAAGTGTTTCTTTTCTACTACTTTTGACTAATCTAGTGAGTTGTTTGATTACTTGAGAGAAGGCAAGCAGGTTGATATGATTAGTGGGTGCTTGGGAAGAGCATGTGAGCCAGTCAATATTAAAGTCTCCTAATACAATGGTGTCTTGAGGCATGGATTGTGACAGCCATTGAAGTAAAGTTTCCATGGTAGGGATATTATTGCCTGGAGGGATATAACCTGTTACTAAGTTGATGGTTTTCTTGTTACATATTTTAAGCTTAGTTAAGAGTATTTCTGCTTTGTCCAAAGGGGGCATAGGTACCTCAGTCTTAGCTATGGTTAGTGTATTTTTGTAAAGCAGGGCAATGCCACTGCCCTTTTTCTTCAGTCTAGCTTGCCTAAGGATACTGTACCAGGCGGTAGGATCTCTGTATCTTTGGTAGTTGGTTTTAGCCATGTTTCTGTTAAACAGACTATATCTGGGCGATATTGTGAGATTAGAGTATGAAGCTCATGTAGTTTATTGTTTATGCTCCTGATATTTAGATTTAGGAGGAGTAGACTGTTTGATGGCCTGATATTAATTTGGGTTAGTTTGGGAAACTGTTGTGCTTTAGTCAAGATGATTTATATTATAAGGCCCTGATTTTTTGTTGTTTTTTTTTGCAATAATTTCACTAGTTTTTGTAGTATTGTTATGTATTTATGGGTTGCAGTTGATTTGGGGTAGGTGTTGATGGGTTTAAGAAGGCTATAGCTTATGGTAGAAGTATTGAATAGGGCAGGGTTTATTGTTAGGGAGTAATTGGTTGGGATGGGCAAGATGTTGGATGTGGATTTATGGGTAAGGGGGAAGTTGTTTTGTACAGGGTAGTTGTAAGAAGTGATGTGGTAGGTACATACTAAGAAGAGTAGTAGGGTCATTTGCAGGAGGAAAATATTCATAGTTAAAGAGGATTGTTAATTGTTAGGAATTTGTAGGAGTGGTTTGAAAGAATGTATGAGGGGTTTGGAGGGATATGATTGGTTGGTGGATCCTTAAGGGGTGGGAGGGATGTGGATTGGATGTTGGTTGATTGGGGGAGGGACTGGATAAGTATAAATGTAGTTGATGTTGGGGTTGGGTGGGAATTGGAGATAGGGTAGGGGAGCAAAGCGAGCCCAAGCATAGCAAGGGCGAACGGAGCAGTGGCAACCGAGCTGGCAGGTAAGACCTCAAAAAACTATCAGTTAATCAGTTAGACCTGAGCATAGGTATAAGCTGGGTATGCTACAAGGTTTTGTTCTTTTGCTAGGATTATTAATTGTAACTTATGGTTTGCTTTCCTATCCTACAGCACTTTATAACCTTGGTTAAAGCTATTTCTATTTAAGCAACTTAAGCCTCCCTGTAGTTGGGATCCTTACTCTGATTCCCACAGGGGTAGTAACAAGGTTTGGAAAGGAGTTTGAGAGGATATTGGTTGAATTGTAAGACTTATAGAAAAGTATAATTAAAGATTGCTGTAAGAAGAGGGAAGTAGAGGGGGGAAACTATACCTGCCACCTACCTTCAGGTGAGCTTACAGGGAAATATTAGATGCTACTATTAACCTTTTTATATAGATGGAATTTTGAAAGCTGGAGTCTTTTGTTGAAATGGACTGCTCAGTAGCTGTTCCACAGTCACTCAGTGGAGAATTAGGGCTGGGAATTGGTTAAGGTGGCTGATAGGTCTAGAGGTGAGGAGATAAGAAAAATATGAGAAGGAAGGGTAAAATAAGCATTTATATCACATATCATCACATACCAAAGCGGCATGAAATTGAAAACCAACTGAACACCAGATGATGCTAATCCTCTAGAACAGTTACAGCATGTAATACATTAGAGTAATTAGCTAATATGTAAAATCACAGTATTTACTGCACATAATGTGATATAAAACACTAGGAAACAAAACTAGCTATTTAAACATTTGTAAAATCACAGTAATTGCTACACATAAATTAAAATCAAACACTAGGAACCTAAACTAACTATTTAATGTGATATAAAACACTAGGAATCTAAACTAATTATTTAAACATCACTATAATGTTCACTCAATCCCCCCTCAGACATAACATCTGACTTGGACTGCGACAATAGCATATTCCGTAGACTATGGTTTCAGACTCCACTACAACTACAACATGTCATTATTTAGAGTCACTATTGTAAGGGGTTTCGCCACTGAGCAGTAGGTCAGCTGTAGTTAGTCTGTGGGAACGCTTTAGTAGCGTAATTTCACTTTAGTAGGCAGAGTTTGCCTTCTAAACACAGCTTCTGCTGTTGTTATGCAGTAAAACGCCTATATAGGCTATCTCTCTTAATTAATCCCACAGCAGTACAGGGAGGTCTTCACCCTACTAAACACAGCTTCTACTGTCATTATGCTGTGAAAACGCCTGTATAGGTTACTTCTCTTAATTAATCTCACAGCAGTATGAGGTGTTCTTCTACTGTCTAACACAGCTTGTCATTATGCTGTGAAAATGCCTAGCCAGGCTATTTTCCTAAATAATATTATAGAATCAAAGGCTTTATCCAGATCCAAGCTAATGATTGTTAATTCCTTTTTCTTTTTTTTTTTTTTTGCATAGTCAATTAAGGTTAAAAGTCTAATGACATTATCTTGGACCTTTCTGTATGAGATAAACCCTGTTTGATCATCTTTTATTATTTTGGACAAGAAGTGATGTAATGTATCTGCCAGCATTGATGTAAAAATCTTGTAGTCCACATTCAAAAGAAAAACAGAGTGATAAGAAGTCACTAGATTAGGGTCCTTGTCATGCTTTAAGATGGGTGAAATCATGGCATACTTCCATGAAGGAAAAGCACAGCCATTCTTTCTGAATTCTTCAAAAGCATCAATTAAGATCATTACAGTTTTGTCTGGAAGTATCTTATATATTTCTCCTATTAGTCCATCAATACCTGGAGCCTTATTGTTTTTAATGTTTTGTATTCTTTCCTTAAGTTCCTTTAATGATATTGGTTAAAATAGTCTAGTGTTTTGTTCCTTTATTCGTTTTTTCTTTATGTTATCTTTCAAGAATTTGTCCTTTAGAATATTGTCAGTATTAATTGAATTGGTGCTATTCATTGTTTCATGATGTGTTCTAAAGGCCTCTAGTATTTCTTTTAAATCAGTTACATGTTTAGGTTTCTTCTTGGAATTATCTATAATTTCTTTAATATGACAGGCATTTGTCAAGCTTTTAGATTTAACTGCACGCCTATGCATATTTTTGGGAATGGTTGAATAAGTTTGTAGTTTTATTCTCTCTAGGTTTATTGCTACTTTGTGATTCAAAATCTCTGTGTATGTCAGGTTCAGTTGTTTTATTTCAGAAATTCTAGCAACATCTTTTGTGTCTAAGTTCTTTTTTAATATATCAATTTTTGTTTGTATTTTTATTAAGTCCTTGTCCCCTTCTTTCCTTTTGTTTAGATACCAGCTTTTAGTTTTTCCATATAAATATGATTTTAATGTATCCCAGAGGGTAATTATAGATGCCTCATTATGATCATTGATATCAAGAAAGGATTTTATTTCTTTTAATAGCCATTCTCTAAAATCCTTTAGTTTAGTAATATATGCAGGTAATCTCTGCCAGAAAATAAAGTCTCTAGGTGTTATGTGTACCTTAAAGAAGATAGCGCTGTGGTCGGGTAGTGGGCATGAACTGATCATAACCTCCTATATCTTGGAGATTAGTTCATTGGTAACAAATATCTAATCTATAGTTGTTTGTGTACCAGACCTATGAGTAATGTGTATATTGAAGGGATTCTGACTCTGTTATGACATACATATCCCTCATATTAGAAGTGCTAATAAAATTATTTAGTCTTTTGGCTGTGGCAGACAATCTAAAATTGCCACTTTTAGTAGTGTCACTCTTAGAAAGGATACAATTAAACTCCCTTCACATATAATGTCTCCTTTAGCTTTTCTTCAGATTAATTCTAAATATTTATTTGTGGTTTCTGCTCCGATACCAGGTATCCCGTATACGTTAACTAAAGTGATATACTTTCTATTTATTTCCAATGTTACCATATTCAACATAACATATTTGTCTGAATATGAATCAATAACTTTAGCTACAGGTAAGGATTTTTTGTACAAGATCATAGTACCCCATTCTCTTAGTCTGGTAATGAGATTCAACAAGTATCCATTAAAAGGTATTCTATTCACATCCGTTTCTATTGATATTTACATAAACTTCCCCTCTTTATATTATTATTAAGGCCATTGATATTAAGTGAAACACATTTATATGGAGACATATTTGAAGACACATTTTTGTGTTATGTATTCTATTATTGACAAAAAGATAACTTTAAACATATCTAATATATATTCGTAACTATATACAACTCCAAACATGGAATATGATATTCCTGGTTCAATGAGCAAGTCATTGAAGCCACCTCCTACCATCCTACAATCATTGGCCATTATCTGTCTAATGCTTCTGCCAAGGATTAATGAATAGCACAATAAGCAGCAAAGTATAAAAACTCTCCTAATATGTGTAGGATAACTAATCAATCCTTTAGGGTGTCATAAAATTGCATATTAATTACTTCAGTCAGACAACTATATTCATAAAATAGAGTGTCTAATACCAGTGTCATACTGTTTTCAAATGGCAAAAACTGCAAGTCTACTAAGTAGTAGAAGATTTGTTACTCATTGCTGAGAAGGAAATAAGCAAAGAAATTTACGCTTATATTGTATTAGAGATTCTGTCTTAATAACATACTTATATCAAACCGTTTATATTTTGTAATTGATACTAAGACCTTGCAATAGAATGCAATAAAGATAATGACCTCCTAACATTAACTTAGCTAGTATTTGACATATATTTCAAATGAATACAATGAGAATTATATATTTACCAAACTTTTCATATCAACTTTTGCTGAACACATTATAACATTGTATAAAAAGTGTGAGTAACAAAGGGGAGATGTCTCAGATAACTCTGAACATTATCATGTCCAGCCATTCCCTAGAGTAAGGGATGTTTCAAAAAAAAAAAAAAAAAATATATATATGTATATACATATATTATATAATATTAAAGTGTACGGTATATATTATATTATAATATGTATATATATTATTTGTATGTTAGAAACAGAAAAATTAATTTTATATTTATAAAAATACAATAAATGCATTAATGGTATATATGTATTAGTGATATTTTTAAATGGAATTAATATTTTATAATTATACCATATGTTTTATGAAAGTTGTGCATTTAAATATTTTGTCACTGTCTAGATAACTATTGTCATGGTTAAGTTTTGTGTAGCTATGTACTTGCAAACCAGTATCTATGTGCTAATTATCTGGCTGCCTATGTTCTGCACTTGGATCTTTTGATCTTAAGTTTGAGTGTTCCTAAGTTTTCAGTGGTGTTTGAGTTGATCCGTTTTCATCTTCAGTGTTCCTAACTGGTGAGAACAAGCCCTAACTTTTTTGGCGAAACTGGAGTGTTTTCCGAGCTCGCCACCAGAGTGAGACTTTAGAGACGGAAGTTGGTGGTTCATGGTGGAGTCAAGGCTGACAACGCGAGGAATATGATATCTTTTGGGGTGGAGATAGCTTTAACTTTTACGGATTATATCCACACCGATATTTTCTCTATTTATGGCTGTATGTAGACAGTATTGGAGTCAGCAGGGCACAGATGCAATATTTTTATGACAATGCTCTGCTGAGAAGCGTTTGGTGTTGGTTTTTAAAAATTTACAACACATATTAAAAGCACGCGTTAGTGTTCCACCAAAATACGGCACTGAATATCTAAAAACAAGCCAATATGACACGCACAAGTAGTTGCATGTGGAATGTGGAGCAAGAAATAAAAAGAAAAACTTTTGCCCAAATGAGTAAATGGAGAGCTGAACAATTGTACGCAACTTATTGTTTATGCAAACAACGGTTCTATATGTTTTACTGCAACTAAATGAGTAATCAAACAACTCAAACAACATATACAAATGACCTCAGTCACAATTAATACAACAAAAAACGAAAAGCAGACATTACAGCTTAAATTAATGATGGAATTTGAAAAAGTTATAAGACAAAATAAAAAATATATTGGAGAGGTGTGAAAAATGATAAACAAGCAACATTTAAAGACTAAATGCAGCACAAAAGCCAGAGTTACAAGATGTGTGCATTTTGAGACTAAAAGACAAAAGAGTGATTATAAAATCAATTAGATTGAGGGATTTGGAAAAATTAGATAAAATTCCAGGATGTGTCTCTAAAAGTAAATACAAGGTGTTGACAGAAGTTTCAGAAAGACTAATCAACATAGTAGGAAGACGAAGGGGTCTTGTAGATGGATTAGACGAGGTGGCGAGAAACAGATGGATTCGAAGAATAGAGGAAGCTTTGATGGATATAAAATGAGATGGAGAGAAATATTAATTTTTTTTTTGATATTTCTGAACATATTAATAATTTCTGATGGTTCATCTTGATAGAATAGTTTTTTTAAGTTGTCAATCCAGACACTTTAATATTTTTTCTGGATGTCTTAATGATGTCTTGTTTTATTTGTATATTTGATATGCAAGTCTTTAGACATTAAACATTTCTTAACCACCAATATTTTTTATACAACAAGGGCTTGGATTCATTAATGACTTTTGCAATTTTTTGAAACATCTGAATTTCAAAATTATTTAGTTTATTGATGAAAACACAGTAAACATTTGGTGCATAATTTGAATATTAATAAGACATTGAAATGCATATCACTGATTATGACAAAGACTTGCATAACATAATAGCATTGCTGAGTATATTAATAATGAGTTCAAACACACATATGAGCGATATATATAGGAGGGGAAATATTTAAACCATATGGGACTTTAATACAGTTAGGAGTAATTACATTATGTTTTTTTATACCATATACCCTATAAATATACCTATGATACCTACAGAGAATTTTAGATATACTCAAACAACAACAATAGAATACAAATTGAAGAGAACAACAATAGATTTACCATTTTTGATACTAAAACACACAATCTCAATTTAACCCACCTGGGAAACACTGTTGAGGCTTACAAAATGGGATAGTTAAACCACCTGAAACACAAATTATATTATTACCTTTGTCTTTGACACATTATTGGCCTCAATATTCAATATAACACAAAATTCAAATCTACAGAATTAAAATACCTAATACAAAGACATGCTTCAAGGGGTTATCTATGAAAGAGCTGCAGGTAATTATCAAATGTACATTTACTCTGGCATTTTGTCCATTCTTTGTATTTGATACAGGTAGATAACATATAAAGGATGATGAAAATGGATTCATCGGCAGGTATCTATAAATGGTATACATTGCACACACCAGTGGTTTACAAAAAGGTACAATTTACATTGCAAAATTATATTGGGGGGCAACTTTGCCCCAACGCTGGAACACAGCTATGGGGCTATTGATTGACAATTAATGGATTTTTGCATGGGGTTTTTCCTTATAGCACACAATTGAAGATGTATATGAAAGTTTTTGATGGTTTAATATGTAATATGGGCATTCATGATTGTTTCAGGGTACAAATTGAAAATATAAACAAATATGGAATATTTGAATCACAACTTGTTTGGCAATAAAATCACCATTAAAGTGGATTTCTTGGATATGCATTTAACTGGATTTTTAGATGTGTAAACAATTAAAAATTTATACACGAATTACTTTCTTGACGTCACATCAAAAAGTAAGATCAAAAGCTAACCTCCCCACTCCCATCCAATATCCAAAATCCTCCCCACATACATCCTCAATAGATTCCAAACAGCCTCCCACGTTCGACACAACAAGCATTTGAAGCACAAAAGGAGTTCAGACGATATCTCAGTCCTAAAGCAGTTTATCAGTGCAATAGCAGTCCATAAAGCAATATAATTGAATAGATCACTTTACATTATAATACAAGAAAAAAGATTAATAAAACACAGGGATAACCATAAATTACCACATATGGATATAAAATTAAATTTGAAGATAAAATTGGAAGTTAAATACTGGCACACACATACTAGTTAATAATTTATACATGTGAAATCAAAACAATCCATTTGGACTCAATGGTGAACTTTTTCTCAAGTGAGTTTGATATAGCAGCTACAAAAAAACTAGAAAATCTTCGAAGGAAAACTGAGGCCAAGAACAATAAGGAGAAGTCATATTGTGAGGGGAAAAATAAGATAAACTCCAGGAAAAACCATTTATTGAAAATAAGTATCAAAACCCTCTATTAACACAATAAAATAAATAGTAGCAATAAGGTAGTATATATGTAGTATATACTTGGTAGTATATATTGGTGCTTTCTACTTTGGTTGTAGCTTCTTTTTACATTGGGCAGTGCACTTGTACAGAGGACATAGCTCTGCAGTAGTGATATGTGGATAATAAAAGCACATAGTGCTTTTTATATCCAAAACATACATTCATTGTGCTATAATTTCATATAATATATGTTTGGACAAAAAGAAAATATTTTGGAAATAATGAACAAAATCAATCAAAAAAATCGAATAATAAACGACGGTGCCTGGGATAATTTTAAAAAAAATTTTTAGATAATTTTCCTGGATTTTTGTTTCATAGTCTTCATTTTTTTTCAGTCTTAAGCTCGTTGTTGTTTAATTATAGTAAATAATTTAAAATATACCAATACACAATAAAGGTAAAGTTTTACTTTATTTATATATATATAATATTAGTATTATTATATATTATTATGTGAAAATTAAACAAAATAAATATAAAAATAAATAAGTGGAAGACTTGGTAGAATGTCAAACAGGGTAAGTATAGGGTTTTTTATAGGTTTTACATAATTGGTATATATATATATGTATATTTTATGTGATTTAATATATTGTTATATACATATATAAATACAGAAAATATTTATGGAAAACTTGTAAAATGCATTAATTTTATATATTTATATGATAATGTTTAATGGGGAATTTTCCCTTTAAATGGGATACCAAATGCTATAAAATAAAAGGTATGCATGTGATTTTTGTCAACACTGACTGATGACTGTTGAAAGCGAAAACCGTCTGAGGATCTATATATATATATATATATATATATATATATATATATATATATATATATATACATATATATATATATATATATATTTTTTTTTTTTTGACCTGTTTATGTTACTGCATAAATTTTTAGGAAATTACATATGTGTAGCTTCTGTGGTCTAAATTAGTAGATTTGTACACATCCATAAAGTCAGTATATGGTTAGATAAATCATTCAGTACATATATTTCTAAACATATAGGTGCCAGTTTATATTTTCCTTCTCCCTTTTTACCCATCATAGTGCACACTTATAGTTCAAGAGTACAGCAATATTTCATTTTAATTCCATTAAACAGCTTCAATTTAGCCTGGCAGTTCTAGACATTATAGGCATTGTAAACAGCTATCTGTACCTATCAAGTTAATTAAACATGTTATTTTCATATTCAGAATGCTTTTCTAAATAATCTTGTAAGCAAAAACATTTCCAGTACCTTTTCCTGCTCAAATTCAAATGGGTTTGCATTTCTAAAGCTTGAATAAACTCGTACAGTCCGTTGAGAAGCCCAGCTACTGAGATCCGGCATTCTTTACATCACACAGTGTCAAACAGTTCAAAGGTCACACAGTTCTTTCCTTAACACTGTAAATTAACAGGAAGGCCGCTGTGTGCAGGAAAATGGCTGTACTGCACTCGAGACTCAAGTAAGTGAAGCTTTTAAAAATTCTGGTGGCAAAAAGTGTGTTAAGGGTACTATTAGCAGGATTTGTGCATCTAAATATGAAAAAAAATGGAACTGAACTTGCACAACCACCATGCTGATGGTAAAAAGGAAGCTATTGTGTTAATGGCACCTGCCACAGCTAGTCTAACAGTGCCCCCTGTATTGATAAGTACACTATAAAGGCACTATGGTTTTAAACATATTGAATCAGTTGTAAACATAAAACATCAATTTCTCTCCATTTCTACACTCAATTTCAGTATAGTATAATAAAGACAAATCTAGCTGCATTTTAAGTACTGCATTTTTACTGCCCCCCCCCTTTTTTTAAGTAACCCGCAGTAAACAACACTTTTAAATAGAAAGTATAAGTTGTTGCTTTCACCTCCGAACAGTAATTTTACTAAATGGATATTGTGCCTCCAGGGTATTATATATTTTATTTTTTATAAATTTTAATCTATATAAAGGCACAATGGATTTGTATAGATGGTTGTCAGCATAACAGTAGCACTTAATGTTAAGCTTCTAATCAAGTAATAAGCATCTAGATGCAGTTTAAACAGCCTATTTATATAGATTTCTATTTTATAATTACCAGTGAGATTAAAAAAAAAAAAAATATATATATATATATATATATATATATATATATATATATATGAAGATTTTTACCTTTACCTTAGAGTTTGTTTGTTAATTCTGTTAGATGGATAATATTACATGTGAAGATTAGTAGATTTATTTTCCTTTTAGTTTTTTATTGGTTTTGTCATTTGTAGATAGGTTACCATTGATAGCTTGTCTTTTCAGACTTGGTAGTGAAATATCCATATCTTCTATTTTGTCCAACAGCTCGTTTTTCTTAACAAAATCTGTTGCTTCTTCAAGGTTGTTGATTGAATATTTTTTGCCCATCCAAGAAGGTAATCTTAATTCTTGCAAGGAATAAAATCTACGCTTTTATATCAGCCTTTTTCAAACTTTTGATGAGAGGGACACATTCTTTCTTTCTGATATTGTAGTGGAAGTATAGTCATTATCAAACCTTATATTTTTCCCATTGAGTTGTATTGGATTTCCCGACCAAGCTCTTCTTAGTACTAGGTCTTTATCCTGTGTTGATAAAAACTTTACTATAATAGATCTCACTGTAGCTGGATTTTTGGAGAGAGAAGTGTTGGATAGAGACCTGTGAGCCCTCTCTATCCCAAATGAGAATGATTCAGGAAGGTTCAATATTTTGGGCAGCCATTCATTTAAAAACAGGACCATATTACTTCCTTCCATTTTTCGGGTACCCCATATATTCTGATATTGTTCCTTCGTGATCTGGACTCCAGATCTTCTACTTTCTCCAGTAATTGGTTGTTTTGTTTTAGAAGGAATTCTGAGTGTCATTTTTCATCTGTCTCCCATCAATGTCATTTACAGTTTCTTCTATGGCTGCTATTTGTTCAGAATGTTTAGTAATAAGTTCTTTCAGGTCTTCTATTTGTTTCTTACTTTTCTTTTTCATGTTTTCCATATTTTTTTCTAACTTGTCCATTTTCACTGAGAGGTCCTGTATGCTGGAAATTATTGTATGAAGTTCTTTTTTCATGGAACTGTCTTGAGGAGAGGCTCTTGTGTGACTCAATGTGTTATCCAGTTGTACTAAGCTGTAGAACTTCTGACAGGAAATGTCTTCATAAATGTTTCTGAAAACTCAGGTTTCTTCTTTGTAGGTAATCCATAATATCAAGAAGTATAACTTGCGAGAAAAAACTTCAAAGTATTTTAAGTTAGAACACAAAAATCCTGTCAGAAACAATATTTACAGGCAGACCATCAGAAAAGTGCTGCTGTCACCTAGGCATCTTAGCCATGCCCCCCAGCAGTAATATTTGATATTAATTTAAGAACTCACTGAGAGAGAGAGAGAGACCAACAGCATTTTGTATTTTTTCTTTAACCTAACAAGAACATCCACTCACCACCTCTGCACTTGCCTAGCTGTAAGTAAGTTAACTAGGGTACAATAATTTCTTTTAGATATAGTTAGGAATATAGTAAAGATTAGTTGAAATATTTTCTGTATTTATTTGAGACTGTCCAGCAATGTTGTTTTAAATATTTCTTGTGATTTTGAACTCTGAAGTAACTGTGTTTGTTTACTGAGTATTATCTTGTTCTTTTATTATTTATTATTAAATATATTTAAACCTTTCAATTGTGGCTGGTATGTTTAGAGATATTTAAGCTCTTAGGGTACTTGCATAGCTATTTGGTGACACTGTACAGGCCACTACTAATAGCCTGGCTCTTTTTCAAACTACCATTTGAATTAATAGTAACATTACACAGTAGGATTGGACACCCTTTGTTAAGGGCTTTAAAGTAGCTGATAAGGAGCTGGGTAGTGGCAGTGAAAACTACCTTATAGTCTGGGCAGGAGGGGGCATAACTAGTAAACTTGTGCCAGCCTTTCCCAGGTGTGTGTTTGTGTGTGTGTGTGTAAATCAAATCTCAGAGTGTGTGTGTGTCAGCTACATGGGCAGGAACATGAAATACTGGTTCAACAGAGGGGGGATTAGAGGTCTTGGGTTGGCCACTCAACTGAGATCTCAATTGTATAGTTGTGCCATTGGGGAGTCTTATTGGGTATCTGGAGAAAGAGGGAGAAACCAGCCCCAGACTGACTGATCTCTGTGTACTTTAAGGGAAATTGCATTTTACTGTACATGTACTTATCCTCCCAGTGTGTATGTTCCCCACTGTTGCCAGGGGTGAGAATTGAGACTCCTTAATTATTGGGGCATCACATGGGGCAGTAATTTAAATTGGGCTGCTTGGGTATGATAGTAATTTAGATCCTGCTGTTTGGTTAGGTAATAATTTAGATTGGGCTGTTTGAGTGAGGTAGCAATTTGGATTGGGCTGTTTGGGGGAGGTAATAATTTAGATTGGGCTGTTTGGATGAGGTAGTAATTTAGATGAGGCTGTTTGGTGAGGTAGGAATTTAGATGGGGCTGTTTGGGCGAGGTAGTAATTTAGATGAGGCTGTTTTAATGAGGTAACAATTTAGATGGGGCTGTTTGGGTGAGGTAGCAATTTAAATTTCGCTGTTTGGGTAAAGTAGTAATTTAGATGGGGCTGTTTGGGTGAGGTAGTATCTGATTTTGTAGACTTCCTAGGGTGATACTGCAGCTTCTGAAGCTGGAAGTAATCTGATTATATATAAAGATTATATAAAGGATACAAAGGTTTCATATAATATTACTGATGTATGGGATTAAGGTATTAGATTCTTCCTTAATTTTGAGTTTGGAAGTGCACTTACTTTTGCAGAAATTTGAGCAGAATAAGGCAGAGTTTTTTTTTTTTTATGGCATTACGTATAATGCAAGACTGATTAAGCCATTTGGGGTATTATCAATAAATAAGCTTTCATTGACCAAAAGGAATATAAAGAGTCCTTCTTGTGGTTGTTTTAAAGGTATACTGTGATGCTTTGTTAAAAACAAGAAAGGTATATAACCTGCATTTTGAATAGTTGGGTAGACTGGCTGACATGCCTGCTAAGCAGTATGGAGTTTAACACTATTTCCTGTGGAACCCCTTTGTTAGTGATGAAGTGACTGAAACTGCCTGATCCAATTTAACTTTAAAGGTTCTGTTAATTAACTAGTTGTTAAACTGCTACAGAATGAGGGGATGAAAATTAATTTAAGTCAGCCCTTTGAGGATGTTCTGATGTTGCTAACTATAATAAAAGCTTTGGAAAGGACAAGGAACCCAATAACTTATTCTGAGGTGATTGTTAATCTGATGAGATCTGTTAATAAGGCAGTGGTAATCCAATGGCCTATTTGAAAGCTATGTCATGAGCTAGGGAGAAGGCTAGCTTCTAATACATGAGATGACCATTGTTCATGTACTACCAGTTCTAGAGCTGTAGATAGGAGAAGGTTGGATTTTGATACATGAGAAGAGCATTGTTCATGTACTACCAGTTCTAGAGCTGTAGACAAGAGAAGGTTGGATTCTGATACATGAGAAGAGCGTTGTTCATGTACTACCAGTTCTAGAGCTGTACATAGGAGAAGGTTGGATTCTGATACATGAGAAGAGCATTGTTCATGTACTACCAGTTCTAGAGCTGTACAAAGGAGAAGGTTGGATTCTAATACATGAGAAGAGTGTTGTTCATGTACTACCAGTTCTAGAGCTGTACATAGGAGAAGGTTGGATTCTAATACATGAAAAGAGCATTGTTCATGTACTACCAGTTCTAGAGCTATAGATAGAAGAAAGTTGGATTCTGATACATGAGAAGAGCATTGTTCATGTACTACCAGCTCTAGAGCTGTAGATAGGAGAAGGTTGGATTCTAATACATGAAAAGAGCATTGTTCATGTACTACCAGTTCTAGAGCTGTATATGGGAGAAAGTTGGATTCTGATACATGAGAAGAGCATTGTTCATGTACTACCAGCTCTAGAGCTGTACATAGGAGAAGGTTGGATTCTGATACATGAGAAGAGCATTGTTCATGTACTACCAGTTCTAGAGCTGTAGACAGGAGAAGGTTGGATTCTGATACATGAGAAGAGCATTGTTCATGTACTACCAGTTCTAGAGCTGTACAAAGGAGAAGGTTGGATTCTAATACATGAGAAGAGCATTGTTCATGTACTACCAGTTCTAGAGCTGTACATAGGAGAAGGTTGGATTCTGAAACATGAGAAGAGCGTTGTTCATGTACTACCAGTTCTAGAGCTGTAGACAGGAGAAGGTTGGATTCTAATACATGAGAAGAGCATTGCTCATGTACTACCAGTTCTAGAGCTGTACATAGGAGAAGGTTGGATTCTAATACATGAGAAGAGCATTGTTCATGTACTACAAGTTCTAGAGCTGTACATAGGAGAAGGTTGGATTCTAATACATGAGAAGAGCATTGTTCATGTACTACCAGTTCTAGAGCTGTACATAGGAGAAGGTTGGATTCTGATACATGAGAAGAGCGTTGTTCATGTACTACCAGTTCTAGAGCTGTACATAGGAGAAGGTTGGATTCTAATACATGAGAAGAGCATTGTTCATGTACTACCAGTTCTAGAGCTGTACATAGGAGAAGGTTGGATTCTAACACATGAGAAGAGCGTTGTTCATGTACTACCAGTTCTAGAGCTGTACATAGGAGAAGGTTGGATTCTAATACATGAGAAGAGCATTGTTCATGTACTACCAGCTCTAGAGCTGTACATAGGAGAAGGTTGGATTCTAATACATGAGAAGAGCGTTGTTCATGTACTACCAGTTCAAGAGCTGTAGATAGGATGTTTAAGATGGGGATGTTCCTGTAGTTGTTGGTATCTGTTGAGGTGCTTCCCATATGCAGAGAATTATATGAGCTTTGTTCCAGATGGAAGATGTAATACTTTCTCTTTTACATCTGTTTATAAGTTTAGTTATTGGGATGGCCAGTGAATGAGCTGCCATTTGAATAATTTTTTGGACAGGCAATCAAACCTTTATAGCCATGTTGTTTTGATTTGTTTAGAATTTTTTATACCCTGAAAAGGTTTACCTCCTTTAACTGGAACTCGGATACGTGTTAGGCTGCAGCGTTTCTTACACATGGGAGAGACATGGTAGACATTGTAGGCTCTACAAAGGTTCTGTTCATCATATTTTCATTAAAAAGCTAGTAACAATGGCTTCTTTTGAAGGGCTTCTTCTCTCCGTCTCTTTCTATCTCTCTCTCTTCTATCAATCAATAAAAGTAAGCTTTAGTAACTACATTTCACAGCCTGGCTTACTACACACTGGAGTTCTACAATATTCTGCTTTAGGTCCCACTGAGTTCTCATTTTTCATTAAGTCCCTTTCCTTTAGCTCTTTCAGACTAAACCTAATTTTAATGTTCATGGACTACTAATCCTTAAAGCTAGGAAAAGTTTCAGTAATATCCAAACCTCTCTTCAGGATGACTTTCTCAGCATCATACTCTGCTTTGTTAATATTCTTTTTCAAGTTAATACACACACACACACACACACACACACACACACACACACACACACACACACACACACACACACACACTGCCATACTCACAAACATGTACACAGATACACATTCAGAAATACAGACATATACACATATACAAAGATACACAGACACACACACACCCCCACACACACACACACACACACACACACACACACACACACACACACACACACACACACACACACACACTCTCTGATCGACACACTCACATACACACATGCAAAGACATGCACACACACATGCCCACAAATGCACTCACATGCGCATACACAAGGATGCAAATTTAGATATCTTTTAACATCGATCCAATGGATTTCTTTGTGCGGACTGCAGGTATGTGAAAACTGGAGAGGCACAGAGGAGTGTAGGAAGCAGATAGGTGGATTCTAGTTTTTTTTCTGCTACTGTCAGTTAGGTAATGTTTTGCTCTGTATAAAATGTCAACTTTCTGGAGTTTTGTTTTTTAATTACCTGTTAAATATGCAAGTCAAATTTTGCATTGCCATTTATTAGAACTCCAGGTAGCTTTATGTGTGAGATTATTTCAATTGTTGCATTATTTGAGGGGATGATTTTGAAGTTGGTTTCACAGTCCATAAGTGATTTAGGGATTGAAAGAAATAGTTTAGTTTTTAAGGTTTTGCATTAGGTCAGATTTAAGAAGTTATCAAAAAAAAACCTCCAGAATGTTGATTCATAGGTAAGCAGTAGGCTAGCTGCCCTCGCAGACCATTTTAAGCTTAGCCAGTTTCCCTGAAGGTGAGAATCAAATCTTGTGCATTGTGTCTGCGAGGTAAACAACGTAACCATTATACCAGACCCCAAAACAACACCTTAGTGATAGTAGCAGAAAAAAAACTAAAGTGATTGCTTCATATAAGATATTTGTACATATACAGGACAAAATATTTTCAGCTCTGGTCAGGTAGAATTCATGAAGCCATAATACATGTATATATTTTTTTATTTCAAGTAACAAAGAGGGGTGCTTCAGCATTGCGGAAGAGGTAGGTGATGAGGGTACAGAGAGAATTCAAGGATGTTAGAGTATATTATAGCAACGCATCTTCCTTTTTTAATTTCTGATCTAATCTGCAGATGTTATAGACTGCAGGTTCATCTTTGATTTATGGCTTCAGCCATGTCTCAAAGATGGTGAGAATGTTGAGTGAGTGCATGGCTACTCAAGCACATGGGATACTTATTTTATTGGTGATGCGTCTGACGTTAATATGATGGAACATTAATGCTGTGGTGATGGGGGATTGACTACGGCTGTAAGATGCAGCGGCGGGAATGGAATGGAAATGATATTCTAGTTGAACTGCAAAGTGCAGCAAAGGTTAGGGCAAACGTCACCACAGAGCTGAATTTTATTCAGGAAGAGAGGACTGGAGAGCCATTGTTTGAATTTTATGTTGGTTTGTATGGTGAGGGGGGACAAGTGAGTAAGAGTGTGTAAAGGGGTGAATATGAGAGAAGTTGTAGAGACTCGGTGATATGTAAAGGAGTTTATTAAAAGAGGGTGGTGGGGTTGGCCGACTATGGCAGTTCGACATTTAAAATTTCACAGTTTAGTGCAGTCGGGATATCCACGGTTCGCACAATAGGTGTCGGGTTTTAGTATTCGTTTAATAGTATTTTCGCTCTTGTAATATAGACCCCTTGTTACCATAGTAACAGACTTGTGGGGGACCAGATCTGGATTTGATGTGTTAGTGGCAACAGTAGTGGAGCATGCAAATAAAGGGGGAGGAGTTAAATGCTGTGTCAAAGAAACTGGTATGGGAGGAAGCAGAGGGAATGAATATGACTGAGTTTGGCAGAGAGGATATGTTAGGAGGGACAGAGGTAAGTGGACAGGTCTGAGGAAGTCAGTGATTGTTCATTTAGATGGTATGGATTGGACTAGTGAGAGAATCATAGACATAACTGGCTGTAGTGGAGGGACAGAAAGGGATTAGATAGCAGTCTAGTGGGTAGGGTTAATTGTATAAATGTTGACAAGGGTAGCTAGCTAGGTGAATGTGAATTAGCATAGAATAGGGTAGGGAAGCATGCTGACCTGAGTGTAAGGGTGAGCTCAGTGGAAAAAAACTACTGCCTCTGTCTCTGACTTCTGAAGTCCAGAAATAAGCAGTGATGGGGAAATAAGGTAAGGAATGGGCAGCCAGTGATAAAAACATCAGGCAGAAGAAGAGCAAAGGTACTGTCTGCTTAGTTCTATTTTTGTAACAGCAAAAAGATGCTGGTATCACCAAGCAATTAATGAAAGGCCACAGACGTGTATGCATTAGGGTTTGGGAGAGCACCTCTGTCTATGCTGGCAATAATCTCGGTCAAAAGTAATGAAAAACAGTAGTCAAAAGTCAAACAAAACTAAACAAAAGGATAGCCAGTTGTTAATGTTAACATTTTCTCCTGTTGTTGCAGGGAAATATTCAAGTGGAAAGTCTTACATGTGAGCACTACTTTGTTCATTTCAGCATTTTGACCCGATGCTGTTTGGTGACCCCTGATTCTTTAACTAATTTGATGAATGCTCAGGTTCCTTGGCAGAGAACAGACCTTAAATCTGGTTGCACTGCGTGAAAAATAATAAGGCAGATAGAGATTAAATGAAACACAGCTTGCAGAGCACAGAAAGCAGAGTTAAAGGAACAGATCCCAAGGGCTCCTAGATACACAGGGGTACTATATAGCACTTGTGCTGTTCTTCCTAATGGACCATAGTTTTGTCTCGCATAATTTGGCTGTAGACACTAAACTCGGGATGCACTAAGACCAGGTAGATCAAGTGTGATTTAGATCTGAATAGGTTATACACTGTTTTAAGGGCACTGTTCTAGGTTGAATAATCCTTGCAGTAGGTTGTGCAGTATCCTAGCATGAATAATCCTTGCAGTAGGTTATGCACTGTTCAAGGGTGAATAATCATTGCAGTAGGTTATGCACTATTTTAAGGTGGATAATCCTTGCAGTAGGTTATGCACTGTTCGAGGGTGAATAATCATTGCAGTAGGTTATGCACTATTTTACGGTGAATAATCCTTGCAATAGGTTATGCACTGTTCTAGGGTGGATAATCATTGCAGTAGGTTATGCACTGATTGAGGGTGGATAATCCTTGCAGTAGGTTATGCACTGTTCAAGGGTGGATAATCCTTGCAGTATGTTATGCACTGTTCAAGGGTGAATAATCCATTTAGTAGGTTATGCACTGTTCTAGGATGGATAATACTTGCATTAGGGTATGCACTCTTCAAGGGTGGATAATCCTTGCAGTAGGTTATGCACTGTTCTAGGGTGCAATCCTTGCAGTAGGTTATGCAGTGTCCTAGGGTGGATAATCCCTACAGCAGGTTATGCATTGTTCGAGGGTGGATAATCCTTGTAGTCGGTTATGCATTGTTCAAATGTGGATAATCCTTGCTGGAGGTTATGCACTGTTCGAGGGTGGATAATCCTTGCAGTAGGTTATGCACTGTTCAAGGGTGGATAATCCTTGCAGTAAGTTATGCACTGTTTGACGGTGGATAATCCTTGCAGTAGGTTATGCACTGTTCTAGGGTGGATAATCCTTGCAGGAGGTTATAGGTTCATAGGTGTGTACTGGGCTAATGGCCCTGGAGTCTTTTCAAGCCTAGCCCATAGGATTACCATTGCATCATGCCACCCAACCTTAGTTCCCACTGCCTCTTTCGAGTATAGGCACTGGAGTGATCCCTGGGGTGAATTTTCTATTTCCCATCCACTCATCAAGATTTCTCTTGAAGAGGGCCAGTGAGGTGCCCTGTTTGACATGTATGGGAAGTCTATTCCATAGCATGAGCAGTCTCTGGGTTATGAACCTGTCCCTCCAGCATATTCTGTTGATTGTGGTAATGAAGTTGAGGTCTCTGGAGTGTGTGGTGCGGAGAGATTGGGACTTCTTTAGATGCAGCATTTCTAACAGAGCTGGATCAGACATGGCTTTGTAAGTCAAGCAGAGAGCGCCTCTAAGTAGGTGATATGAAACAAAGAATAGTTGGAGTTTTTTGAGTCTGTCCATATAGGACAAGTGTTTAAGGTCTAGGATCCTCTTTGTGAGGTACTTTTGTGGCCTCTCCAGTTGTTGCAGGTATCTAGTGAGGTATATGCCAAATGGGGCATTTTACTCGATGATTGGCCTAATGAGGGAAGAGTAGAGGGACATTCGTTAAAGATATCCACACCTCCAGGCTAGTTGCACAGCATAATGCATCCGAGATTATCCAAGTGCAACTAACTCTGGGCAAGACTGCAATCCAAATTGTAGCTTGCTACAGACCCCATGCCATGCCCCAGGATTCACACTCCTCATTTCTCGATACACTGGAAAGTATTAGGGTACAACCCAACACCCTAATAATGGGTGATTTCAACTACCACACCATTAACAGGGATAATTACTCATGTACCAGCTCTTTTGCTCAACGTTTTCTAGAATTCGTAAATTCCAGTGCCTTGGATCAACTTATTCACACCCCCACCAGGGGCAGCAATATCCTAGACCTGGTCATTACCAACATGGGAAACTAGTGTTCTACACCAGAGGTCAATTCCTCATTGGTCAGATCTGACCACAAGCTAATCAGCCTAGACGCCCACATCTCACCCCCACCCCCAATTAGGGAAACCATCGTAAAAAACTTCTCCAAAGCCAACTTCACACTTCTTAAGACAGAAGTGTCAAACTTCATTACACCCATGCAGACGGACAATAGAGGTATGACTGCTGAATCCTACACAAATGCACTTTATAAGCACTTACACGAGTGCATGGATCATGTATCTCTAATAGAACCAAGATGTTATCCTCCAAAAAAAGGAAGCCAATCTGGTGGTCCTCTGCCATAAACAAACTCTACAACAGAAGAAAGAAACTGTTGCAAAAAAGAGTAAAATCCCATGACTGGAGGAACTCCCTGGTCAACCTCAGTAAGAAGCTGAGATCCCTCATAAAATCCTCCAAAGCTAGTTACGAAAACAAAATTGCCACTGACTCTAAAGACAACCACAAAGCATTCTATAACTATGTCAAGAATCTAAATGGGAACACTCAGATCTGCTCTGAGGTACAGCACAATGGCACTAAATATACAGAACCAACTGATATTGCCAACATCCTAGCAGATAGGTTCAGTGCTAACTTTACCCCCCCTCTCACCCCCTAGAGTGCCCATCGCTATACTGAAAGAATGCAAAGTTCCTATAATCATGGCTGCACAGGTAAAAAACACACTCTCCAAAGCCAAGAACACAGTATCCATGGGACCTGACAATATCCCAGGCTGCATTCCATATGAACTACAGAATGAACTGGCACCCTACCTAAGTACTATGTTCAATCATAGCCTCACCTCAGGCTTTGTACCCACTGAATGGTGCACCGCAATGGTTATCCCACTCCACAAAGGGGGAGCCATGACGGACCCTGGGAACTACCGCCCCATTAGCCTGATGACCCTGGTCTGCAAGGCCATGGAACGTATCATTGTGGAACTCATAAACAAAGACATTGGTAATCCCCAAACTCTGAACCCTACCTAGTTTGGATCTGTAAAAGGCAGATCATGTCTCCTAAACCTGATTGACTTCATTGAAGCAGTCACCAAAGCCATAGATGAGGGTAAAATGATTCACACAGCTTATCTAGATCTTACCAAGGCTTTTGACACCATCCCCCACTCTGGAATTATAGATAAGCTCACTAAACTAGGTAAAAAACCCTATGTCACAAGATGGATTGCCAAATCTCTCACCACAGGGTTTGAGCTAAGGGGGCTAATGCTAATAATGCAATTTTAAGGGACTTTCCCTTTGCCAAAAGGGATGATAACACATGTTTTTGCATTTAGGTTAAGTCTGTGGCTTTGGCAACAAACTCTTGTCAGTGTAAGCCCTTTTTGTAGTATGGCAGCATTGTTGGGGGACTCAGTGACTGCACCCAGTTTGCAGTCATTGGTGAACTTATTAAGTCACAGGCCATCTATTTTTGCCTAGACTTCTGAGAAATAGATTCAAAACAGTAGGGGGCCCATCACAGATCCTTGTGGTACACCACTGGTAACTGGTCTGCTGGTAGAGGTGGAATCCCCAACTTTGACTGTATATGTTCTGTCGGTGAGCCATCTAGTGACATATGGATATGGGTGAATTTCTCAATGAGGCCTGACTGGGGGTGTGTTGCCTCACCACTGGCCTAGTAATCATGGAGCCTCAACCCTCACCACTAGCACCAGTGGGGGACGTACACTGGGAAAATGACAGGTACACACACACAATATTTCCAGATGCAGCTCTCTGCATCAAGTGCAATTTTCCTTAAGAGCACACAGAGACCACAGTCAGTCTGGTGCTGGTTTCTCCCTCTTTTTCCAGATCTCCAATAGGACTCTCCACTGACACAGCTATAGAGTTGAGATCTCAGCTGAGTGGCCAAGTCAAGACCTCCAGCACCCTCTCTGTCCAACCAGTGCATTTCTCTGCCCAAGTAACTGACACACACATTCTTGGAGATTTGTTTTACACACACACACACACACACACACACACACACACACACACACACACACACACACACACACCTGGGAAAGTTTGGTACAAGTTTACTAGCTATGCTCCCTTCTGCCCAGACTATAAACTAGTTATTACTGCCACCAGCCACCTCTTCATCAGCTACTTTAAGACACTTAATAAAGGGTGTCCAACATTACTGTGTAATGTTGCTATCAATACAAATGGTAGTTTGACCAAAAGCAAGGCTATTAGGAGTGGCTTAGACAGTGTCACCAAATATATATATATATATGCCAGTACCCTCAGAACTTAAATATGTTTCACAAAGATCAACCACAATGAAATGTTCAAATATATTTAATAATAAATAATAAAAGAACAAGACAATGCTAAATATATATGTACAGTGATAGCAGAGTACAAAAATCACAGGAAATATTTAAAACAACATTGCAGAACAGTCTCAAATAAATAAAGAAAAATGTCTAAGCTAAGCTTTGCTATATTCCTGACTATATCTAAAAGAATTATACTGTACCCTAGTACACTTATTTCAGAGCAAGCAAGGCAGATGTGGTGAGAGGGTCTTCCAGCTAATGTCAGGTCAAAGACAAATGCAGAATACTCAGTCTCTGTCAGAGATTTCTTAAATTAATATCTCAAATATTCCTAATGGGATAGCTTGCAGGATGACATCACTTCTTGTCATCTGACTATCACAGGTGAAAAACAACCATTGATGCAGCTGGTAGCATTTAGCATCTACCTGTGAAATACATAAACATGGGATTTTCTTAGATCTAAGAAAGATCCTGGAAGTCAAAAAACAATAAACACTTCAAAGACAATACAAAAACCTTCTAGTTCTAGACATTGTGTCTGTTACTGCACTGAAACTGAAAGATAACATCCTTTTATTACATGTCCATAAAGTAATTTAATTTAAGCTATTTTTCTGAGGTTAACCACATGTGTTTCAGTTTCTCCTATTAAAATATATACATGTAAACAGTTACAATAGTGTATATACATTTATGTTCTTTTTCAGTAGGGTACACTGTGGATACATATTTAAGCTCAGAACTTTGTAAACCATTTTCAACACACACTTCTGTACCAGCAGATTGATATACACATAACATATAGTTCTGATACATTTGTAACACAAGCATATGAATCATGTTGATATTCACAAATGACATATAATTATTTACAAAATTCTAGATAGCTGGGCTGGCAGTATTTCCTTTCTATATAAATCATATTAATATTCAGAAATGGTATATAATTATTTACAAAATTCCAGATAGCTAATCTGGCGGTATCTCCTTTCGTAACAGAGGGGATTGTGCCAAAAGCCTTGGCTAAGTCAAGATAGTCTGTATGTACTGTTTTGCCTGCATCCAGAGCTTTGGTGACATTCTCAAAGAAGTCCACCATGTTTAATAAGCATGATCTACCCCTAACAAAGCCAAATTGGGTCATGTCAAGAGTTTGAAGCTCACCTATGTCTTTGTTGATAAAGTCTCTCCCTTTTTCTAATTTCTCCAAATCTTTTGGGTTTCTAATACCATGATGGGAATGGACCCCATTCCTAAGCCAAAGTACAATTAAAGTTCATGAAATTAGTATTGTTTCAATTTTTGATGTCAGCCAAAAGTGCTCTTTGCAGCACCTGCAGTGTGCCTAGTAATGACTCCTTCTGCAATCCGTATGGGGTTAAATGGATTGGTAACATATCTAAATATGATTGTAGATTCTATTTTATAAGACCCATTGCTCCTTCTACTATTGGAACTGTCTGGGTATCTTTCTTCCACATTGCTCTCATTTCTGCCTGCAGATCCTGGCATTTTGTGACTTTGTGTCTCTTTGTACGCAAGACACGATCGTCACTGGGTGCGGCGATTTCAATGATCAATGCTACTGTTGTCTTCTTTTCTTCGACCACTATATCTGGTTTTCTAGCATCTATCTTTTGAACTGTTAGTAATTCGTGATCATATGTGATATAAACTTCATCATTTTCTATGATGCTTTGTGGCTCATGTTTCCGGTGTTTTTCAGCCACTTCGATACCATAATGTTTGCACAATCCTCAGTGCAACAGTCTCGCCACATTATTATGCCTTTCAGTATACAGTCCCTCTGACATTAGTGTGTCGCAACCAGCAACAAGGTGTGTGACTGTTTCCAATTCTGTTTTACAAAACCTACATTTGTCTGTTTCTCCCACATGTTCAATGTACTTTGTAAACCAGTGTGTATATAGCCCACTGTCTTGGGCTGAGAATATTAACCTTTCATTTCTTGCTTTGACAGTTTGGGATGAGGAGTGAGGAGACATACTATGTATATGTATATGTATATGTATATCAGGTGTCCATTGAAATACATGACTGTGGCAATGTGAACCTCTGCTTTCATCCCAGTCTAACACCATAGGAATGCCAAAGCTGTCTTTTTGGGAGGATTGGGAGGCATGCAGTTCCCAGATAGGACTTGTGTATCCAGACAACAAAGGGTTGCTAGTTTATTGTGAGCTACTGTTTTGTCATCTTTGAACATTAAGCCTTGGGTACAACTTACATCTTCCTTAAAAGAAAAAAAAATAAACCTGAAATTATTTTCTTAGTTCCTAAATAAGAAACAATTAAAAAATGCAATGAATAAATAAATAGTTATTACGGTACTGTCTTTGCTCAGGAAATGTATGTTGAAAGGATGCACTGAAAACTAAAGTTGGACAGCAGCACAACTTCTTTACTTAATCATAATTAATTAAACAATTTCTGTTCAAGCCATTATTGGATGCAAGGGTGTGTAAAAAGAAAAAAAAACTTTAAAATGCACTTCAGAGCATATAGAAAGTTATAGCTTCTTGAAAAAGCTGAAAAGTAAGGCAAAATGTGAGAAAAGGAAGAAAAAAAGTAATGTGCAAGTTATGGGGAGTCAAAGATGGGGAGGGGGGACGGGAAAGACTGGAGGCTATTGTGTGTATGGGGGGAGGTCTGAAACAGTAGGCCTAGGCACCATTTCACCAAAGTCCAGACCTGTACATAGAGTTACTGCACTATGTCATTGCTGCAACTAAATGCCAGTAACTATAAATGTCCCTTTTTGTGAGTTGGGCCAACAAGTGTAGTACACAAGTCTTGTAATGTAAGAATATTGTAGCTAAAGGTCAGCCTACGCATACTACTCCTAAAAGTTTGCAGCATGAACTAAAAGGTTGCTTAGAAATGGTGGCAGTGACAAGGTGATACATAGACTGGAAGTGCCTAGGGGGGCCCCAGCTTGATATCTGCTGGGAGCCGAGCCCCCAAAATGCTAACACCAGCCCTGTGTACGTAGCTCACCATCTTGTGCTGCCAATATTAACCTTTCATTTTTTGGTTTGAATTCACCCCTCCTTAACCATTCCTGCATTTGTTCCTGATCAACACGAGTTTCTTCCAGAAATTTTCTATACTTGCAATTATATTTATGCATTTTCCACATTTCTTGCCTCTTCATCTGATCCTTCACCTTATATTCTTTCTTTTGTTTTTTGACACATTCAGTTGCTGCCTGATTTTTATCTACTTCTGGTTTGATTTCCATTCCTGCTTGATGGCGATATGCTTCTGCTAAGTTAAGCAGGAAAGTCATCTTAGATTTACTCTCCTCATGTTTCAAAACATTCACTACATTTGGGTCTCGTGAGGTCAGCAGGAATATGTGGAGTCCCACGATTGCAGATCTATACATGTAATCAAGTTCAAGGAGGCCCATCCCTCCTTCAGAATGGGGAATATATAATCTTGGTATGCACTGTTTTTTATAAATCATTCGGAGAGCATGAAGCATCCTTTTTGTTTTAATATCTAATTTATCCAACACGTTTTGGGGTCAATCAATCACTTCAAAACTGTAAGTTAGGACAGGAAGACCAAATCGGTTTATAGCTTGGATTTTGTTCTTAGATGTCAATGCTGTTTTCAGGATTAATTTAAGTTTTCTAAAATATTCCTTGCCAAGTTTTACTGGCATTTGCTTGTGTTTTATTGCTGATCCTTCATCAATTCCCAAGTATTTATACACTCCCTCTTGCTCAAGTTCTTTTAAATTTAAATTTTCTAAAATATTCCTTACCAAGTTTTACTGGCATTTGCTTGTGTTTTATTGCTGATCCTTCGTCATTTCCCAAGTATTTATACACTCCCTCTTGCTCAAGTTCTTTTAAAAAAAAATATATATATATATATCCTTGTTTTCCCGCCTTTCCTAGACTAGAATAGTCCCCCACACAGGCTTTGCTGTATTTGGGACTCTTGGATAGTTCCTGTGTTGCCCATTACCTTACTTGGACAAAAGGAAGTTTCATTGCTCACCAGTGGGAGTGGGGAGCCTTGAGCAGCCTATCTGCCCTTGAAGGAGTGACCTCAGCACAAGAATCTGTAGTAATTGGCCATTTTGGGCCATTTCTAGCTCTTTGAAGTTCCCTGCATAAAAAACCCGCCTAGGCAAGGTTTTTTCGCTTATACTACTCAGCTACAGCTCCTCGTGGTCCTGCAGAGTAGTGCTAGTAGCGGAGAAACGAAAAGAGTGACTGCTATCCAGATTTAAGTATTTTTTTCTCTCTATACCTGTGCGACCGCCTGTTCTTGCTGAAAAGCGAGCTACACTGCTGTTTTAACTGTTTCTAAGCTTGTTTTTGTGTCCTCATTACCTGCACTTGTTAAATAAGTTTGTTTGTTGTATTTTTAACTGTCGAGGCTGCCCACTCAAGTGCGCTAGCCTGTGCATAGAGTTTACTGTGATTTACCTGCTGTTTACCTGAAAAAAAAAAAAAAAAAAAAAAATATCCTTGTTTTCCCGCCTTTCCTAGACTAGAATAGTCCCCCACACAGGCTTTGCTGTATTCGGGACTCTTGGATAGTTCCTGTGTTGCCCATTACCTTACTTGGACAAAAGGAAGTTTCATTGCTCACCAGTGGGAGTGGGGAGCCTTGAGCAGCCTATCTGCCCTTGAAGGAGTGACCTCAGCACAAGAATCTGTAGTAATTGGCCGTTTTGGGCCATTTCTAGCTCTTTGAAGTTCCCTGCATAAAAAACCCGCTTTAGCGCGGCTTTGCACGATTGTGCGCGTAGCGCACCATTGGGCAGCGGCGGTTAATTGAGTTTAAACTATTCCCGGCTCCACAAAGTCTGCTCTTCACTTTTTCCCTTAGAACTGCTCTATTCTTTCAAATAAAACACCCTATACTCAATCTAAGGTCTAACACTTGCACAAAAAAGCAATTTTACAATTTAGCACTAATAAACTAAAAGCACGACATCCTCATACGCTTTTTACGGTCACCTCGTCCCCCATCGTACCCGTCTAATTCAGTGATAAGAGTTTCCCTATATTACTCTAGTATGTCCAAAGGTCAGTCAGTGGTTTCCTCTCTAGTCCAGCTGGTGAATCTGGGAATCTTGAGGAAATGTTACAACTGCCTCATGTACATGGACAACCCTCTCCTCCTCCAAACAGGTTCAAATATATGTGAGAGATGCAACTATATAGCCAAACTGGAGGCTGAACTCTCTCAACTCAGAACTGGTGTAACCAATCAAAAGGAGAAGGTAACCTCACACAACAAAAATCCAGTCTCACATAGTCCTAAAACATCAACAAACCAAACACATAAACACACAAAAACATACTCGGAGGCTCTAAATAAAAATCTGCCTAAGCAGACATCCAAGCAAACGCTACCACAAAACAAATCACGTGCAACACATAGTTCACAAAGTCAGTGGGCCAAGCAGTCTCAGCCCTTAAAGCTGAATAACACACCTAATACACTCGTAATAGGTGATTCTATAGTCAGACACACTGATGTCCCGCTCACCAGGTTGAACAAAGAGAAGGTCACAGTGAGCTGCCTGTCGGGCGCTAGGATCCGCCACATAACGCAAGCACTGAGATCACTCCAAAGCAAGTACAAATATGACTCAGTCATAGTACATGCTGGTGTGAATGACCTGAGACGTACCTCCCTCGACTACATGAAAAGAGACATAGAGGAGCTCTCTGATCATGTAGCCCAGGCCGGTATGACCCTGACCTTTAGTAGCATATTACCCTCACCTGGAATGATGCCGCAGTACAAAGACAAAATGACTGATTTTAACAACTGGCTAAAATTTTGGTGTCATTCAAAGGGGATCCAGTGTCTGTCAGCCTGGGATGACATGCTCGACAAGCCACGCTGCTTCGCTAAGGATGGCTTGCACCTGTCACCCCTGGGCTTTCGGATATTGGCAAAGGCTCTTGCCACCCCCATAGTGCCTTTTTTAGGCAAGGCTCAAAAGACAAACCCACCTCCATAAACAGCACAATGAACAAAAAACTAAGAGTAATGCTGCTAAATGCCAGAAGTCTAAACCTCAAGATGCATGCACTCGAAGCTCTCCTCAGAATGGAGAACATTGACATATGTGCAGTGACAGAAACCTGGTTCAAGGCTCTAGAGAGCACCCCAACACTACCAGGTTATACCTCATACCATGCATTTCAGCCCCAAACCTCAGACTGAACCACAAAAGGAGGAGGAGTATCCTTTTTTATCAAGAATACCCACACCTCCAGATTAGTGGCGTTGCACGAAGCATCAGAGTCCAGCCATGTGCAACTAACAGATGGCAAAACTACTTTGCAGTTTATAGCATGCTACAGACCACCCTCTCAAAATCAGGAATCCCACTTGGCTTTCCTGAAAACATTGGAGAACATGAAGATCTCTCCAAACACCATCATACTGGGAGATTTCAACTACCCAAACATAGACTGGAAGCATTACTAAAGCCCCAACACCCTAGCCCAAAGGTTCCTGGAATTTATAAACTCAAACGCCATGGAACAACTAATCACCACTCCCACAAGAGGGGAAAACATACTGGACCTGATCATCACCAACATGGGGACTCTATGCTTCAGACCAGAAGTGTATCCCTCACTGGTAAGATCAGACCGTAAACTAATCTCACTGGATATTCACATCCCAACCCCACCCCCTGCCCAGAAAACCACAGTGAAAAACTTCTCTAAAGCAAATTTCACACTCCTCAAAACTGAGGTTAAATCCTTCAAAGTCCCTGGGCCTGTGGTAAATATGGCCCAGACTGCAGAATCCTTTATAAACGCATTCGATGAACACCTTCAGGAATGCATGGATCATGCAATCCCAAATAAAACCAAGACCCAGTCCTCCAAAGGCAGACATCCTGTCTGGTGGACCCCAGCCATAAATAAACTATACAATAGAAGGAGGAAGCTACTACATGACAGAGCAAAATCCCAAAAAGGGAAGGCATCTCTGATCAGTATTAACAAAAAACTACGGGCACTCATAAAATCGTCCAAGGCCAGCTTAGAGAGAAATATTGCACAGGACACTAAGGATAATCACAAGACTTTCTTTAGTTATGTTAGGAACCTGGGTGGGAATTCCCAGATATGCTCAGAATTAGTCCAAAATGACAAAAAATACACCGAACCCACAGACATTGCCAACATCCTAGCTGACAGGTTCAGCGCAAATGTTTCACCCCCCTCACCACCAAAAAAGCAAATATCTATCCCAGCAGAGTGCTGCCCCCCTGACATCTCAGAAGCTCGGGTAAGAGCCACCCTCTCCAAAGCAAAAAACACAGCATCAATGGGACCAGACAGTGTCCCGGGCTGCGTCCTACATGAACTCCAAGAAGAGCTAAACCCAAACATAAAACTACTGTTCAATCTCAGCCTTACTACAGGATATGTACCCAAAGAGTGGCGTACAGCAACAGTGGTCCTTCTCCACAAAGGTGGCATCTCAATTGATCCTGGAAACTATCGCCCCATAAGCCTGACTAGCCTGGTCTGCAAAGCTATGGAAAGGATCATTATGGACCTCATAAATAAAGACATTGGGGACCTACAGATCCTACCCAGTTCGGCTTTGTTAAGGGCAGATCCTGCCTCTTAAACCTGGTTGATTTCTTTGAAACAGTCACCAAGGCCATTGATGAGGGGAAGGTGGTCCACACAGCCTATCTGGACCTCACAAAAGCCTTCGATACAATACCCCACTCGGGCATTATAGATAAGCTCAACAGCTTAAATATAAACCCCTATGTCACTAGATGGGTTGCAAACTGGCTCAAGGACAGAACCCACATGGTTAGAATTGCTGGAGCCATGTCAGACTCCAAACAAGTTACAAGTGGCATCCCACAAGGCTCAGTCCTGGGACCTCTCTTGTTCGGTATATATTTCTCGGAGGTACAGGCCAACACGTTAGGACTGTGGCTGACCAAGTTCGCAGATGACTGCAAACTGGGTGCCATAATCAACTCTCCAGCCGACACAAGCATCCTCCAAAAGGGCCTCATAGAAACAGACAACTGGTGCCAAAACCATGGCCTCAAGCTAAACGCCAAAAAGTGTATAGTCATCCCCTTTGGCAAAAACAAAGTACCCACAAATTAGCACATAGGTGATAATCCATTAAGTATGGAAGAAGTAATTAAGGACCTGGGGACCCAAGTTGATAGCAATCTCTCATTTGACAACCACATGGCCAAAGTGGTTAGAAAAACATTTTATATAGCCCACCTAATCCTGAAGGGATTCACATCTAGATCAGGGGAGGTCATCGTGCCTCTTTACTCATCCCTCATCAGGCCCATAATTGAGTACAATGCCCCTTTTGGGATGTACCTCACCAAACACCTGCAGCAGCTGGAAACACCCCAAAAGTACCTCACCAAGAGGATCAAAGGGCTCAAACAGATGTTATATGCTGCCCGGTTAAAGAAACTCCAGCTCTATTCAGTGGCATACCGCCTGCTCAGAGGCGATCTGTGCCTGATGTATAAAGCCATGTCCAACCCGGAATTAATGGACATGCTGCACCTCAGAAAATCCAAATCCCATCAAGCTACGTGCTCGAGAGACTTAAACCTCAGCACTGAAATAAATAGGACATGCTGGAGGGACAGATTCATAACCCAGAGACTCCCTTCACTCTGGAATAAAATCCCAGTCCAGGTTAGGCAGAGTCACTCATTGGCTCTCTTCAAGAGGAATCTTGATGAGTGGATGGGAGATCGTAGGTTTACCCTGGGTATCACTTCTGTGTCACTATTAGACAGAGGCACAGTATACTAACCTCGAAAAAGGGCATAACAGAATTAATTTAAAATGGGTGGCGAAAGCCAAATACACTCTGGCTAGGCTTATAAATGCCCTAGGGCAGATAGCCTAGTATGAACCTATGAACCTATCACAGTCTTGTCCCAAACTGATGTTTTCCTGGTGCTGCAGTTTTTCTGCTTTGAAGGTTGCTTTTGCACATTTATCAAGGCCAAATGCCATTCTAATATCATCTGAAAAAGTTTTGACAACCTGCAGCTGTGCTTTCAGTTCCTCATCTGATAAGCTATACAGTTTTAAATCATTGACAAATAGAAGATGAGAAGTCTTTAGACTTTGTTTTCTAGGAGCCAATTCTGGTGTCATTCAAAGGGGATCCAGTATCTCAAACCACGGGGCTTTGCCAGAGATGGCCTGCACTTGTCACCCCTGGGATTCAAGTTACTGGCTAAAGCTCTTGCCACCCCTATAGTGCCATTTCTAGACAAGGTTCAAAGGACAAAACCACCACCATAACAGATACAAGCATGCAAAATTTGAAGGTAATGCTACTCAATGCTAGAAGTCTAAACTTCAAAATGCACTCTCTCGAGACACTCCTAAAAATTGGAGAACATCGATATCTGTGCAGTAACTGAGACCTGGTTCAAGGCTCCAGAGAACACCCCTTCAATACCAAGCTACAACTCTTACCCCACCAAACCAAGACTGAAACACTAAAGGTGGAGGAGTGTCCATATTCACCAAGGATATTCACATCTCCAGGCTAGTTGCCCAACACAATGCAGCTGAAATTCTCCAGGTGCAGCTAACACTAGGTAAGACTGCAATCCAAATTGTAGCTTGCTACAGATCCCCCACCATGCCCCAAGATTCTCATTACACCTTTCTAAACATACTGGAAAATATTAAGATACAACCAAACACCCAAATACTGGGTGATTTCAACTACCCTGCCATTAACTGGGAAAAACTACTTGTGTACCAACACCTTTTCCCAACGGTTCTTGGAATTCATAAATTCCAATGCCCTGGATCAACTAATCCATTGTCCCACCAGCGGCTCCAATTTCCTAGACCTGGTCATTACCAACATGGAAGATAGATGCTCTACACCAGTGGTCACCCCTCATTAGTCAGGTCTGACCATAAGCAAATCACCCTTGACATCCACATCTCACCCCCCAGTAAGGAAACCTCCGTAAAAAATGTCTCCAAAGCCAGCTTCATGCTACTGAAGTCAGAAGTGACAAACTTCACAACACCCATGCAGACAAGGTCTGAAAGTTCGACTGCTGAATCCTACACTAAGGCACTGTACGAGCACAACCACTCGTGCATGAATCGTGCCATCCCAAATAGAACCAAGATGCTCTCCTTCAAAAAAGGAAGCAATCTGGTGGTCCCCTGCCATAAACTAACTATACAACAGAAGGAAGAAACTGTTGCAGAAAAGAGGAAAATCCCAGGATGCAAAAAACTCCCTTACTAGCCTCAGTAAGAAGCTGAGATCCCTCATAAAATCCTCAAAAGCTAGTTACAAAAATAAAATTGCCAAAGATTCCAAAGACAATCACAAGGCATTCTATAGTTATGTCAAGAATCTAAATGGCAATGCTCAGATCTGCTCTGAGCTACAACAGAATGGCATTAAATATACTGATCCCAAGAAAATTGCCAATATCCTGGCAGATCGATTTAGTGCCAACTTCACCCCCTCTCACCCCCTAAAGGGCCCATCTCAATACCAAAAGATTGCCAAATTCCATTACTCACGGCCACACAGGTAGAAACTGCACTCTCTAAAGCTAAGAATACAGTATCCATGGGACCAGATGACATCCCGGGCTGTGTACTACATGAACTACAAAATGAACTGGCACCTCACCTAAGTGTCATGTTTAATCATAGCCTCACCTCAGGCTTCGTGCCCACTGAGTGGTGCACAATGGCAGTTATCCCACTCCACAAGGGGGGATCCACCTTGGATCCTGAGAATTACCATCCCATCAGTCTGATGAGCCTGATCTGCAAGGGCATGGAACGCATTATCATGGAACTTATAAACAAAGACATTGGCAACCTTCAAACACTGGACCCCACCCAGTTTGGGTTCGTGAAGGGACGATCTTGTCTCCTGAACCTGACTGACTTCTTCAAATCAGTCTCCAGAGCTGTGGACGAGGATAAGGTGGTCCACACAGCCTATCTGGACCTCGCCAAGGCCTTCGACACCATCCCCCACTCTGGAATCATAGATAAACTTACTAAGCTGGACATAAATCCCTACGTCACTCGATGGGTTGCTAACTGGCGTACTGACAGAACCCAGACTGTAAAAGTAGCTGACTCTAAATCCAGCTTCAGACAAGTGACAAGTGAAGTACCTCTGGGTTCAGTCCTGGGACCGCTCTTGTTTGGCATCTACTTCTCTGAAGTACAGGCCAACACTAAGGGACTCTGGCTAACAAAGTTCATAGATGACTGCAAACTGGGAGTCATTATTGAATCTCCAAATGATGTGGATACTCTACAAAAGTGTCTTACAGAAACAGATGCTTGGTGCCAGAGCCATGGGCTCAAGCTTAATGCCAAGAAATGTATAGTTATCCCCTTTGGGGAAAATCATGAAGCCATGAATTACCACATGGGTGGCAGTACACTAAACACTGAAAGTGTGATGAGAGACTTAGGAATACAGGTGGACAGTGGTCTCACCTTCGATAACCACATCACCACAACAGTCAGGAAATCCTTCTATGTGGCACACCTCATCACTAAGGGATTTTTATCCAGAAAAAAGGAGGTCATTGTCCCACTGTACTCATCCCTCATTAGACCCATTATAGAGTATAATGCCCTGTTTGGTATATACATCACAAGACATCTGCAACAGCTGGAAAGGCTACAGAAATACCTCACTAAAAGAATCACAGGCCTAAAGCAGATGCCATATGCTGGCTGTCTAAAAAAAACTCCAGCTATACTCTGTGGCATATCGTTTACTCAGAGGCGATCTCTCCTTAACAGACAAGGACATGCCAAACCCTGAGCTGTTTAACATGCTCCACTTAAAGAAATCCCAATCCCTCAGAGCCACATGCTCCAGAGATCTAAACCTTGTCATCACAATGAACAAAACATGCTGGAGGGATAGGTTTCTGACCCAGAGACTCCCCATACTCTGGAATAGACTGCCCATACATGTCAAGTAGAGTGCCTCCTTGGTCCTCTTCAAAAGGAACCTTGATGATTGGATGGGAGATAGGAAATTCACCCCGGGGATCATGTCAGTCACCCTGCTAGACAGGGGTCCAGGGAAGTAAATATTGTGGGAAGAAATATCCAGGGAATTGTTATGGCTAGGCTTGTATAGGCCCTAGGGCTGATAGCCTAGTACCAACCTATGAACCAATGAACCAAATTATAGCCATGGCCTAAGCTGTTAAGTAAATAGCTTAATGGGTTAAGGGCAAGGCAGAACAGCAACGGTGACAGAGAGTCACCCTGCAATATCCCCCTTTGAATGTTTAACCCTGGGATAATTTGTCCTTTATAATGGTTTAATTGCAAAGTGGTCTGCCATTGTTTCATGGTCACTGTAACATAGTCAATCAGTGTAAGATGTATCTCATACATTTTTATGCACTCTTTTATCCATGAATGTGGGATACTATCAAATGCTTTTCTGTAGTCAATCCATGCCATACTTAGATTCTTCTCCTTTTTACAGTTCTCCACTATGACTTTATTTAACAACAAATGACCCTTTGTTTCAAATAACTTTCTTTTATTGCCCTTTTGTTTTACTGCCATAATTGAGTTTTATTTATTTATTGATCTATAACTTTTGGGGTAGCTTGCAGGTTCACTCTTAAGTAGGAGCATTGTTTTACCTGTTGTTAGCCAGAGTGGTATTTGTTCTGGGTGCTCATATAAATAGTTCTTGCTCATGGCTAAGTCCTCATGCAAAGATGTTAATATTAACCAAAGGTTAGGCACTGCATCTGGGCCTGGGGTTTTCCAATTAGAGGCTTTTCTTAACTTTGTTTCAATCTCTCTGGCTGTTACTTCATCCCATTTCATATCCTGGACCTTTAAACTTCTTATTCTTTCTTTTACTTCTTTTATTCTTGTAGCATCTTTTTTATGCTCCACAGGATCTTCATAGATACTTCTCCAAAATCATCTATTTCTTCTTAATGATTCTCTCCATGGCCTTGCAGATAAGGCTGGTTAGGTTTAAGGTCTATAGTTCCCAGAGTCAGTCGATGGACCCCCTTTGTGCAAGGAATTACTGTTGCAGTTTTCCACTCTGCTGAGGCAAAGCCAGTACTTAAACTGTGGTTGAAGATAGTGCCACGTGATTCCACTAGGTCCTGTTTCAGATAATTTAGTAGGGAGCCTGGGATGTCATCCGGTCCCATACAGGCTGTGTTTATGGCTGTGGAGAGTGCGGTTATGACATGCTCTTTGGAGATACTATGTAGGGGGCTGGTAACATGTATGTGATGAGGTATGTCTGGTGGGTGAAATTTATGCCAAATCTGTCTGCTAGCAGGTCGGTGATGTCCTCAGGGTCAGTACGAGTGGTACCATCCACTACTAGTTCGGCACAAAGCTGGGCCTTGCCTTTTAAATTTCTGATGTAGCTAAAGAATGCCTTGTGATTATCCTTAGCTAGGGATGCTAGTTTAGTTTTGTAATTGGCTTTAGAGGACTTTACAAGATATCTAATTTTCTTATTCAAGCTGTGGAGGGTGTCCTTCCTCTGCTGAGTCAGTTTCCTCTTGTTCTTAGACATTAATTTCTTCCTCTTGTTGTATAACATAGTTATTCTTGATGACCACCATGGTGGCTTGTTTTTTTGTGAGGACCTTGTTTTGATCCATTCAGGTACAGCCAAATCTATATATTTGTATAGGTGTTTATACAGGGCATTTGTATACACCTCTGTATAGCAATCATTGCTGACAGTGATAGCAGGGGGGTGGAAACTATTTATGTCATCACTTAGGAGGCTATAGTTTGCTTTGAAGAAATTTGTCATCCTCTTTGCTCTTGGGGTGGGGGGTCAGGTATGATTATTACTCTGAACAAGACTGATTTATGACTAGGGAGGGCAGCACATGGGGGGATTGTGCAGAGACCCCCTGTGTTGGTTAGTACTAAGTCTAGAACATTTGAGCCCCTTGTGCGGGTTCAGAATATCTGTTCCAGAGCATTTCAATTAACAAACTCCAGGAACCTTAGGGCGAGTGTGTTTGTGCTCATATATGACTCCCAATCGATGGAAGGATACTTGGATACTTGAAATCACCCAACACCAAGGTGTTTGGCTGTATAGTGAGTAACTCAAGTAGGTCCAGGTAGGCGGAGTGGTTCATGTGGTTCATGGTGGGGGATCTATAGCTAACAATAACATGGAAGGTAATTTTGCCTACAGTTAGTTGGACTTGGAGAAGTTCTAGATAGTCGTACTGTTTGACAAGTCTTAAGGTGTATTCGTCTTTAATGAGGATGGATAAACCTCTGCCTTTGGTTCTTTCACACTTGTTTTGAGGTCTGAATGTGTTTATAGGTTCATAGGTGTGTACCAGGCTAATGGCCCTGGAGCCTTTACAGCCTAGCCCATAGAAGTGCCCTGGCATCCTGCTGCCTGAAGTTAGTTCCCAGTGCCTCAATCAAGTAGAGCCACTGGAGTGATCCCTGGGGTGAACTTTCTATTACCCATCCACTCATCAAGATTTCTCTTGAAGAGGGACAGCGAGGTGCTCTGCTTGACATGTATGGGAAGTCTATTCCAGAGCATGAGCAGTCTGTAGGTTATGAACCTGTCCCTCCAGCATGTTCTGTTGATTATGGTAATGAGGTTGAGGTCTCTGGAGCGTGTGGTGTGGTGGGACTGGGATTTCTTTAGATGTAGCAGAGCTGGGTCAGACATGGCTTTGTAAGCAGAGGTCGCCTCTTAGTAGATGATATGAGACAGAGAATAGCTGGAGTTTTTTGAGTCTTTTGTAGCCTTTCCAGCTGTTGCAGGTGTCTAGTAAGGTACATGCCAAATGGGGCATTATACTCAATGATTGCACTAATGAGGGAAGAGTAGAGGGAGACAATGACCTCTTCCTTTCTGGATGTAAAACCCTTAGAAATGAGATGTGCCACATAAAAGGACTTTTTAACCACAGTGGCAATGTGGTGGTCGAAGGAGAAGTTGCTGTCAACCTGTGTCCCCAGATCTCTTATAATGCCTTCAGTGTTCAGTGGGCTCCCATCGATGTGATAATTAGTGGGAAATGAGTTTTTACCAAAGGGGATGACGATGCATTTTTTGGCATTAAGCTTAAGGCCATGTTTTCGACACCAGTCATTGGTCTCAGTGAGGCCTTTCTGTAGGATGTCAACATCACTTAGGGAGTTAATAATGGCTCCCAGCTTGCAGTTGTCTGTGAACTTGGTCAGCCAGAGTCCCTCTGTGTTGGCCTAGACTTCTGAGAAGTAGATGCCAAACAGAAGAGGACCCAGGACCGATCCCTATGGGACTCCACTTGTGACTGGTCGGCAGTCTGAATTGGAGTCTGCTACTTTCACACTGTGGGTTCTATCTGTGAGCCAATTTGCAACCCACCTAGTGATACAGGGGTTGATGCGTAGCTTGGTGAGTTTATCAATAATTCCTGAGTGGGGAATGGTATCAAAGGCCTTGGCCAGATCGAAGTAGGCTGTATGAACTGCCTTGCCCTCATCCACCGCTCTGGTGACTGACTCAAAGAAGTCAACCAGGTTGAGCAGGCATGATCTACCTTTCACAAAACCAAATTGCGCGTGATCTAGAGTTTCGAAATTCCCTATATCCTTGTTAATTAGGTCCATGATGATGCGCTCCATAGCCTTACATATCAGAATCCTCAGGCTAATGGGGAGATAATTCCCAGGGTCTGTAGTCACTCCTTCTTTATGGAGAGGAATGACTGTAGCAGTGCACCATTCGGTAGGGATAAAGCCTGAGGTGAGGCTGTGATTGAACAGGGCACACAGATGTGGTGCCAGTTCACTTTGTAGTTCATGTAGAACACATCCAGAGATATTGTCGGGTCCCATGGAATCTGTATTCTTGGCCTTGGAGAATGCAGCTTTAACCTGTACTGCATTAATGCTGGGTGCCTGGCATTCCTCCAGTATTGTGATTGGTCCTTTGGGGGCAGAGGGGAGTAAAGTTGGCACTGAATCTGTCAGCCAGTATGTTGGCAATATCTGTTGGTTCAGTATAGGAGGTACCATTGTGCAGTAACTCAGAGCAAACTTGGGTATTGCCATGGAGATTCTTGATAGGACTATAGAAGGCTTGTGGTTGTTTTTAGTGTCTGCCCCAATTCTGCCTTCATAGCTGGCTTTAGAGGTTTTGATGAGGGATCTCAGCTTTTTGTTGAGGCTAATAAGGGAGTTTTTCCAGTCTTGGGACTTCACCTTTTTCTGCAACAGTTTCTTCCTTCTGTTGTAGAGTTTATTAATGGCAGGGGAACCACCAGATTGGCTTCCTTTTTCAGAGAGTGCCTTGGTTCTGTTGGGTATGGCTAGTTCCATGCATTTAGGTATGTGTTCATACAGTGCATTGATGTATGTTTTGGCAGTCATGCATCTATTTTCCATTGACATGGGTGCCATGAAGTTAGCCACTTCTGTTTTTAGGAGTCCAAAGTCAACTTTGGAGAAGTTTTTCATGGTGGTTACCTTTGCGGGGGCTGGGGGTGAGATCTGGATTTCCATGGTGATTAGTTTGTGGTCGGATCTAACCAGGGAGGAATTGACTATTGGTATAGAGCAACGGTTGCCTATGTCTGTAATAACCAGGTCAAGAATGTTGCTTCCTGTAGTGGGGGTAAGAATGAGCTTGACCAGGGTGCATTGCTGCATGAGTAGTTTTCCCAGTTGATGGAGGGGTAGTTGAAGTCACCTAGTATGAGAATGTTGGGTTGGACCCTAATAGTTTCCAGGGTGCTTAGGAATGTGGAGTGAGAGTCTTGGGACATGGTTGGGGACCTATAGCAGGCTATGACCTGAATCACCGTCTTATGCAGTGTTAGTTTACCTGAAGTAGATGCGTTATGCTGGGCTACTAGTCTGGAGGTGTGCATATACTTTATGACTATGAAGAAATCACTGCCATTAGAGCTTTGGTCCATGTTCTGGGGTGGAAAGGTGTGGAATGAGTTATTGCCTGGTATTGCAGAGGTGCTTTTTACTGCTTTAAACTAGGTCTCCGTTACAGCACAAATGTCGATGTTCTCCATTTTGAGGAGTGCTTTATGCAAGTGCATCTTGAGATTTAGATTTCTGGCATTGAGCAACATGACCCTCAGATTGCATTTATTTATAGCTGTTGGAAGGCATTGTAGCCTTGCATGGCTGGGGTACTCTCTGCAGCCTTGAATCTTGCACAGACATTGGCATCTTACAAAGTAAAGAGTGCTTCTAATGAGTTTCTGATTTAGACTCTCAGCATTAAGCAGCATAACCCTGAGTTTGAATCTAGTGGATTCTTTTACATTGAGAATTTTGTTATGACACTGCCTAAAAAGAAACTATGGGGGAGGCAAATACCTTTGCCAGTAACCAAAAGCCAAGAGGTGACAGGTGAAGATCATCTCTGGCAAAGCAGCATGGTCTATCGACCATATCTTCACAGGCTGACAGATCTGGGATCCCCCTGGATTGACACTAGAAGCTAAGCCAATTGTTGAAGTCAATCATTTTTTATTTATATTGAGGCTTCATCCTGGGTGAAGGTAGAATGCTGCTTAGGACTAGAGTCATACCTGCCTGGGACACATAATCTGAGATCTTAGTCATGTCTCTGTTCATATAGTCCAGTCAAGTATGTCTCAAGTCATTCATTCCAACATGGACTATGACAGAATCATAACAGTGCTTGTTGAGAGACTTTAGTGCGTGCGTCATCTGACGGACCTTGGCACCTGACAGACAGCTGACTGTGACCTTTGTCTTGTCCAGCATGGTAAGGGTGACATCTGTGAGAATCACTATGGAGCCACCTATGACCAAGACATTTGGTTGTGAGGTGTTTTGCCTTAGGGGATTATTGGTTGAGACGCTGTTGTGTGTATTATTATGTGCAGTGGATCCAAATAACATAAAAGGAAGATGGCACTTTACTTAAATACCTTACTTATATAAGAACAATCACAGGAGTAAAGCCATAATAACTCAACCAAAGTAGTCTTTCATTATCATTGTTGTCCTTTGTGATATATTTATCCCATACAAGAAAAGAAGTGCTTGTAAATGACCACATAATATATTCTGATATCGCATTAGGAATAAGTTTCACCTAAAAGGAAAAGAAAAACAAATCCCTAGGCACGACAGGAATTTCCACCATTTTGTACGACTCAAAGAGAGTTACAAAACTACAATCTACTAAAGGGGAGAAAGAATGTAGCAAGACGTGGTTAAATAGTTCCTGATTTTTTTCTCTGTCCTACACATGAAATTCCATGACACTTATATCTCCCCAGCTTAACCACCACAAAACCTCAGCCCATACTCCCTGTTGCATTATTTTCCTCTGTATCATAAGCGAGCAAGCATAAGATGTATGCAGATTATTTATTGCATTTGCCTTTCTTGCTGATGCTGCTTTCATAAGATCCTCTTGCTTTTACCATTCTACAATCCACAGGTGTGCAGATAATTAACAGAAAAGACATGACTTCATGCCAAAGGAATGAGAACGCATAACTGCAAACAGCAATGAAACAACATCCTAAATGGCTTCTGACTCCAACTTGAAATATTCTAAGAAGGACATTATTTATTAATTAATTAGAGTCCAGACTGTGAGGTGTAACTCATCTGGTCATCTAGTTCTGCTACATGTGCTTGAGACATATTTGCTCGAGACACACTCCCCCGATGCCACTTGCTGTAATTGGCAAGTGCTCTAAATTCCTCCAGCCCAATTCCTAAGCATGATCACTAAGCTAACTACCCCTCCAACTCCCAAAAACGAAATTCCCCTCTTCTCCACAAGCCTAACTCTGACCAACTCCTGACTGCTCAGTAAACCTAAAATCCCCCTCCTCTTTCTAACCCTAACTCTGAGCCAACTTTTGATCACTCCCTAAACCTAACATCCCCAAACTTCCCTAACCCTCACTCTAACCTAGTGCTAACTCTTGTGAAAATGAAAAATAGAAATAAACACTTCTGAAGGAAACCCACCTTATAAAGCAAAAGTCCAAACAAGTGAAGGCAGCTTCCACCTCCGTGAGTGTGTATACTTGTTTTGTTAAAATTCGCAAAACATAACTCCTCTGCTGCAACTGAAATCATCCTATCCACTGTGAAAGTACCCCACAAGATGGAAGAAGTTGCTAATAGCAGGAATAATATATTAAACAAATGTAGTTTGCTGACTCCTCATACCACGTTAAAACTCCTTTATTAAAACGTAAAAAGTAATAAAAAAAACACTTCCGTGAGTACAAAAATACAGAACACCACGTAAAAAGTCTTCAGCTCTATCAATCCAGAGCTTTCGGTTGTTTACCTTCTTCAGATCCTGTAATGATAATTCCTAGATGCATTTTTAAATCTCTTCTAGCCAGTAGAGTGCTTTTTCTGTTCTACACAATCAGCTATTAAGAATGACCAATAATGACATGGCTTTTTATCACACTTACTTTGTACACCTATCATAACTCAGTATAATGGTAAAGACTAAGAGGCCAATACTTCTCGGAGGTTCTGCTGTTTGTCCAGTCATGAAATATGCGTACTTCCATTCCTAATTATCTCCTTTCCTATAACATCCTCACCATCTCGCTAGCAGAGGCTATACCTGTGGCTAAACTCTCATACTTCCAGACTTACCTTCTGGATTTTCTCACTTTGCTGATTGTCTTCATCCACACTCTGCTCTCTTGTCTCTACCGCTCCATTTCCTTGGCCTCACTCCCTCCCCTACCCTGCCCCCAATTCCCACCCGCCCCAGGGTCTACCTTTATTCCCCACTTGACACACCCCTACCAATAAAGTATAATCTCCTCCTTAGCAGGCCTCACCCTTATCTCTTTTAACCACACCCATCTTACTCAGACCTACCCTCCTCACTACCTATTAAAGTCTTTATACTACTTCACTTTCCTCTTCTTTCTATTTTTCTTTATCTCCGTTACTTCCTTTAACATACAGAATGGGTACATTATCTTTCCCATCATACCTTCAGATAACTATCTGTTTAACACTCTTAATACCTCTTGTAACTACTCATTTCCTAACCACATATGAATATCCTCTCCCCTCTACTCTTGTGTTTCCCTCTAAACATACAACTTCACCATCCTCCGTGTACTCCTGCCACCTTAAATCTCACTATCAAACCTAATTACCTATTTACCAAACACCACAAACTTGCTTACTTTAAGCTTAGCAAACAAAAAACTAGAAAATATATCAACATCTTATATAAACAATGCCAGCTTGAATATTTCTTATATTTCCAATCACTGCTGGATGGAGACATTCACCCTAACCCTGGCCCAATTACCACAAACATCAATAGTCATAAAACATGACAAAACCTCTCCTATATCATCACACACTTCTGCCAACTCTCTTACTATAGCTCATCTTAATATCAAGCATTTGTAATAAAATCTCTCAACTACATGCCCTTTTAGATGTTAATCATTTTGATATCCTATGCCTATCAGAAACATGGCTAAAACCTACCATTAAGGATAACGAAATTACCCCTCCTGGGTATAATATCCTCAGAGTAGACCGTAAGACCAAAAAGGGAGGAGGTGTAGCAATTCTCTACAAAACACAACTTCAAATTAGTATAACAAATCTGAACCTTCCTCTAAGGCAGAATGCAGAAGTAATCACCTCAAAATTACAAATTAACCCTAATAAAGCTATCAACATAATTTGTGTATATCTCCCCCCAGGAAATAACACTGACACATTAGAATGTATTCTTAGCCACTTGTCTAACAACCTCCCCCAAGAAACACTAGTTCTAGGTGACTTTAACATTGATTGGAATTCTTGTAATAGCATAAATCCCACATCCCACATAAACCTATATGCTTTTACTCAACTCATTAACTGTCCAACCAGAACTGATAAATACAACAACCATGAATCCATCCTAGACTGGATTCTGATTAATACACCTCAACAAACCTACCAGTCTGGTACCCTTCCCAATGATCTAAGCGACCATTCTTTAACCTATGTCATTAGACACAAAACCAACTTAACTTTACCTACCACCTTTAGAACACTTCGAACAAAAACATTTTAACCCTGAACATTTTCAAGCTGATCTGAAACAAACAAATTGGTCCTCACTTAAATATCTCCCACTTAATGAAGCAGTAGAATACTTTAACTCTACGTTCTTATCAATTCTAGACCAACATGCCCCAACACGAACCATCAGAACTAAAACAAAAATAGCACCCTGGCTAACTAATAATACTAGGCATAAAATCATTCTTAGAAATAAATCTTGGTCTAAATGGCGAACCACTAAAAATCTAACTGACCGCCAAAATTTCAGAGAACTTAGAAACAACACCAAAAGATCTATCCTAACAGACAAAAGAACTATTACCTCCAGCTACAGCATAACACTAATAAAGAACCTAAAAAATTCTGGGCCAGTATTAACAATCTTCTATCCCCAGGTCATTCCATTTCACCTAATCCCCAGGACTCTAACCCAGATAACCCTAAACAAACAGCAAATGATTTCAACTTGTTCTTCACAAATACTATCAAAACACTTGCTAGTCATTTATCTCCTGATACGTCAAACCTACTTCCACCTATATCAAATCCACCTCCTACCCTCCACTTACAACCTGTCTCTACCTCCTTCATCACATCACTGCTCCAAAACTAAAACCAACCACTCCCTCTGCAGACAAACTGCCTGCAGAATTCCTGCAGGTAGGTGCCAAAGCCTTAAGCTATCCTATTTCCATCCTAATTAACAGATCTATAAAGGAAGGAATCTTCCCCTCTCTCTGGAAGATATCTCATATCATCCCACTACATAAAGGAGGCAGCTGTAATGAGTTTTCCAATTTTACCAATAGCTCTACTCTCACCACTTGCAAAAATTATGGAAAAATGTATTCACAAACAAATACTAAATCACCTTCTTAACAACAACCTACTCTCTAACTGTCAGCATGGTTTCAGACCCTCACACAGTACCACTACAGCTTTACTCTCCTTCACTGACTCCATTAACACTAACCGTAACAACAACTACTTATCATCCTCAGTCTTCATCGATCTATCCAAAGCGTTTGATATGGTGAATCACAAACTTTTACTACATATTCTCAAATATTTTGGTCTTGACCAGCTAGCCTTATCCTGGTTTGAATCTTACCTAGAAAATCGTAAGCAGGCAGTACTTTGGAAAAACTCACTTTCAAATCTTCTACCTATCTCCATAGGCGTACCCCAAGGCTCAATCCTAGGCCCTTTACTATTTTCAATTTTTATCAATGACCTTCAAGCTGCTATTCCTCATGCTACCTGTATTCAATACACAGATGATTCTACTATAATCTGTACTGCTAACTCTCTAACAGAACTCCAGTCACTTACTCAAAAAGCTTTTAACACTGTAGAACAATGGTTCTCTGACCGCTGTCTACTCCTTAACCCCAAGAAAACCAAACTGTTACTTTTTTCACCTACTTGTAAATTGACTACACCACACTTTACTCTTACATCCTCTGACAGAACACTCATTTCCCCTGACTTAACCACAAAACTATTAGGAATAACCATTGATAATAACCTCAACTTTGATTCTCACATCAACAACACCATAAAATTAGTAAATAAAAAAATAGGATCCCTTTACAGAATAAAACCTTTCCTAACGCCTACAGCAAGACCCATCATTGCTAGGTCTCACCTAATTTCTACTCTTCTCTATGCTTGTCCCATTTATACTAATCTTTCCAAAAACAACATGAAGAAACTTGAAACATCCTATCATAACATAGCTCGATTTGCTGTAGGATCTCCTTTTGAACTCATCACTGCCAGAACCTAAAGAACTAGGCTGGCTTGAACTTCCTAACCAACTTGTTCTGCAACAAATCTTAATAGCTCATAAGATTCTATATCAGCCAACCAATACACCAATACTCTCTAGCCTTATTTCCCCATACAAAAACCTGAAACAACTTCGCTCTGCCAACAAACTCCTGATTAATATTAGTAAATCTCACAATCATGCAGGTGACTGTTTATTCTCCAACTCTGTTGGAAAAACATGGAATAATCTACCCTCTCATATCACTTCTTTAACCTCTTTCCAAATTTTTAAAAATCAACTAAAGACTCATCTCAATAAACACTGGCTTTGCTCCTGCACTAATCCAGACAAATGCTCACTCTGCTCCTGCACTAATCCAGACTAATGCTCACTATATAAAAAAAAAAAAAAAAAAAAAAAAAAAAAAAAATTTTTAAATTCTAGTATCTTATTTTATCTTTTTAAATCATATGTTTAAATTGCTTTGTGTCTCATGTAATATTTTCATGCCTTTTTGTGAACTTGTACAACATATGGAGCTTTTCTCCCCGGGCCTCTACTGAAAATGGACATGTATCCAGTTGGACTAGCCCGGTCAACAAATGTAAAATAAATAAAAATAATGCTCTACGGAGATTGAGCCTGAAAGACTAATGCCTCCGTTGGTTTAACCAATCACAGAGTTAGGTAACTTCCTGTTTAAACTTCTGTCTTTCAGCACGGGTTTGATAGGTACTATTAAGTTGAGTCCTGGTGGTTGATTGGCTCTCAAATTCATGATCCATTCCATTTCTATTCTTTCTGTTTTATTGAATAAATCGCCTCCTTGTATTGTTTCTCTAACTTGTGTAAGCACCATAAAATTAACTAAAGGAACTATAGAAGTAAACAAAGACAAAGACGATACTAATTTTGAACGTATCTACAGTGACGTGGAAAACGCAGCATACGAACTAAAAAGGCTGCAATGGCAGCCTGCCTCCACTACAATGTAATACCAAGGGGCCTAAGAATAAAATGCATGCCTAGCTATAGAAACACTTACCCTGAACTACTTGCTAAATGGCAAGAAATAAACATTGAGACGAGCTTCCGATAACTGAGGCTACTAATGGAATTCTTCCAACCACAAGAGACTGAGACCTCTGAGTTTCGTTTTGCGAATTTTAACAGAACAAGTATACACACTCGTAGAGGTGGAAGCTGCCTTCACTGGTTTGGACTAGTGCAAACTGTTGGCCACTGCCTAAAAACAGAATCTCCCTCCCCTCCATAAACCTAAAGCCTCCTCACTGTTGCCCATTTATACTTACCAGTTCTATGAGGGGCGCTCCTTTGCAGCAGCTGTATCCCCAAATTCATGTTTGAATAAAAAACAGCTGCTCCACAGATGGGGTAGCAGCACCTTGACAGATGGGGATAACAGCTGCTTGACAGATGAAGGTAATAGTTGCTCGACAGATGGGGTAACAGCTGCTCAAACACTGACTGTGAGTTCCTGCATTTCAGGCAGCTGGAAGGGTCTCAATTCAGATTCATACCATTGACAGGACATTCATTAGAAAGACTAATCAACAAGGGGTACTGTATATATCATGCCACAATCTAAACCTGACTGATGTAAATAAATATCGACAAGAAGGTACTGTATATATCATGCCACAATCTAAACCTGACTGACTTAAATAAATATCGACAAGGGGGTACTGTATATATCATGCCACAATCTAAACCTGACTGACTTAAATAAATATCGACAAGGGGGTATTGTATATATCATGCCACAATCTAAACCTGACTGACTTAAATAAATATCGACAAGGGGGTACTGTATATACTGTATATATCATGCCACAATCTAAACCTGATGACGTAAATAAATATCAACAAGAGGGTACTGTATATATCATGCCACAATTTAAACCTGACTGACTTAAATAAATATAGACAAGGGGGTACTGTATATATCATGTCACAATCTAAACCTGACTGACTTAAATAAATATTGACAAGCTGGTACTGTATATATCATGCCACAATCTAAACCTGACTGACTTAAATAAATATTGACAAGAGGGTACTGTATATATATCGTGCCACAATCTAAACCTGACTGACTTAAATAAATATCGACAAGGGGTACTGTATATATCATGCCACAACCTAAACCTGACTGACTTAAATAAATATCGACCAGGGGGTACTGTATATATCATGTCACAATTTAAACCTGACTGACGTAAATAAATGTCAACCAGGGGGTACTGTATATATATCATGTCATAATCTAAACCTGACTGACTTAAATAAATATCGACAAGGGGGTACTGTGTATATCATGCCACAATCTAAACCTGACTGACTTAAATAAATATTGACAAGGGGGTACTGTATATATCATGCCACAATCTAAACCTGACTGATGTAAATAAATATCGACAAGAAGGTACCGTATATATCATGCCACAATCTAAACCTGACTGACTTAAATAAATATCGACAAGGGGGTACTGTATATATCATGCCACAATCTAAACCTGACTGACTTAAATAAATATCGACAAGGGGGTACTGTATATATCATGCCACAATCTAAACCTGACTGACAAATAAATATAGACAAGGGGGTACTGTATATATCATGCCACAATTTAAACCTGACTGACTTAAATAAATATCGACAAGGGGGTACTGTATATATCATGCCACAATTTAAACCTGACTGACTTAAATAAATATCATCAAGGGGGTACTGTATGTATCATGCCACAATCTAAACCTGACTGACTTAAATAAATATCGATAAGGGGGTACTGTATATATCATGCCACAATCTAAACCTGACTGACTTAAATAAATATCGACAAGGGGGTACTGTATATATCATGTCGCAATTTAAACCTGACTGACTTAAATAAATATCGACAAGGGGGTACTGTATATATCATGCCACAATTTAAACCTGACTGACTTAAATAAATGTCAACAAGGGGTACTGTATATATCATGCCACAATCTAAACCTGACTGACTTAAATAAATATCGACAAGGGGGTACTGCATATATAGTGCCACAATCTAAACCTGACTGACAAATAAATATCGACAAGGAGTACTGTATATATCATGCCACAATCTAAACCTGACTGACTTAAATAAATATTGACAAGGGAGTACTTTATATATCATGCCACAGTCTAAACCTGACTGACTTAAATAAACAAAACATGCTGGAGGGATTGGTTCCTGACCCAGAGACTCCCCTGACTCTGGAATAGATTGCCCATACATGTCAAGCAGAGTGCCTCTTTGGCCTTCTGCAAAAGGAACCTTGACGATTGGATGGGAGAAAGGAAATTCACCCCGGGGATCATGTCAGTCACCCTGCTAGACAGGGATCCAGGGAAGTAAATAGTGTGGGAAGAAATAGCCAGGGAATTGTTATGGCTAGGCTTGTATAGGCCCTAGGGCTGATAGCCTAGTACCAACCTATGAACCTATGAAATATCGACAAGGGGGTACTGTATATATCATGCCACAATTTAAACCTGACTGACTTAAATAAATATTGACAAGGGGGTACTGTATATATCATGCCACAATCTAAACCTGACTGACTTAAATAAATATCGACAAGGGGGTACTGTATATATCATGCCACAATTTAAAACTGACTGACTTAAATAAATAATTGGCTAAGCTTCTGGTGACATTCTAAGGGGATCCAGTTTCTGTCTGCCTGGGATGACATGATCGACAAACCACGATGCTTTGCCATAGATGGCCTGCACCTATCACCCTTGGGATTCCAAATACTGGCTAAGGCTCTTGCCACCCCTATAGTGCCTTTTTAGGCAAGGTTCCAATGACAAATTCACCATCGTAACAGGTACAAGCAAGCAAAATCTGAGGGTAATGCTACTCAATGCTAGAAGTCTAAACCTCAAAATGCACTCACTCGAGGCACTCCTTTAAATGGAGAACATCGACGAGAGACTTGGTTCAAGGCTCCAGAGAGCACCCCCGCATTAGGCTATAATTCATACCACACCTTTCGGCCACCTAACCTGGACCGAAACGCTAAAGGCAGAGGCATGTCCATATTCATTAAGGATATCCACACCTCCAGGCTAGTTGTTCAGCATAATGCTTCTGAGATTATCCAAGTGCAACTAACTCTTGGCAAGACCACAATCCAAATTGTAGCTTGCTACAGATCCCCCACCATGCCCCAGGATTCCCACTCCTCATTTCTTGATACACTGGAAAATATTAGGATACAGCCTAACACCCTAATAATGGGTGATTTCAACTACCCCACCATTAACTGGGAAAACTACTCATGTACCAACTCTTGTGCTCAGCGTTTTCTGGAATTCATAAATTTCAGTGCCTTGGATCAACTTATCCACACCCCCACCAGGGGCAGCAATATCCTAGATCTGGTCATTACCAACATGGGCAACTGGTGTTCCACACCAGAGGTCAATTCCTCATTGGTCAGATCCGACCACAAGCTAATCACCCTGGACATCCACATCCCAACCCCACCCCCCATTAGGGAAACCACCGTAAAAAATTTCTCCAAAGCCAGCTTCATGCTTCTTAAGACAGAAGTGGCAAACTTCACAACACCCATGCTGACAGACAATAGAGGTACGACTGCTGAATCCTACACAAATGCACTTTATAAGCACTTACATGAGTGCATGGATTGTGCAATCCCCTAACAGATCCAAGATGCTATTCAACAAAAAAAAAAGAAGCCAATCTGGTGGTTCCCTGCCATAAACAAACTCTACAACAGAAGAAATAAGCTGTTGCAAAAAAGAGTAAAATCCCATGATTGGAAGAACTCCCTGGTCAGCCTCAGTAAGAAGCTGAGATCCCTCATAAAATCCTCCAAAGCTAGTTATGGAAACAAAATCGCCACTGATTCTAAAGACAACCACAAAGCATTCTATAGTTATGTCAAGAATCTCAATGGCAACACTCAGATCTGCTCTGAGTTACAGCACAATGACACTAAATATACAGACCCAACTGATATTGCCAACATCCTGGCAGATAGGTTCAGTGCTAACTTTATCCCTCTCTCACCCCCTAAAGGGCCCATCTCTATACTGGAAGAATGCAAAGTTTCTGTAATCACGGCTGCACAGGTAAAAAAAACACTCTCTAAAGCCAATTACATAGCATCCATGGGACCTGACAACATCCCAGACTGCATTCTACATGAACTACAGAATGAACTGGCACCCCACCTAAGTACAATGTTCAATCATAGCCTCACCTCAGGCTTTGTGCCCACTGAATGGTGCACAGCAATGGTTATCTCACTCCACAAAGGGGAAGCCACCACGGACACCTGGAACTACCACCCCATTAGCCTGACGAGCCTGGTGTGCAAGGCTTTGGAACGTATCATCATGGAACGTATAAACAATGACATTGGTAATCTCCAAACTCTGGACCCCACCCAGTTCAGGTTTGTAAAAGCCAGATTATGTCTCCTAAACCTGATAGACTTCTTTGAAGTGGTCACCAAAGCCGTAGATGAGGGTAAGGTGGTTCACACAGCCTATCTAGATCTTGCCAAGGCTTTTTACACCATCCTCCACTCTGGAATTATAGATAAACTCACTAAACTAGGTATAAATCTTTATGCCATAAGATGGGTTGCCAACTGGCTCACTGACAGAACCCACACTGTGAAAGTAGCTGACTCTAAATCCAACTTCAGACCAGTGACAGGTGGAGTACCACAGGGTTCAGTCCTGGGTCCTCACCTGTTTGGTATCTACTTCTCTGAAGTACAGGCTAACATAGAAGGTCTTTGGCTAACAAAGTTCGCAGATGACTGCAAACTAGGAGCCATAATCAAAACTCCTAACGATTTGGACATCCTACAAAAGGGCCTCACTGAGACTGATGCCTGGTGTCAAAGCCATGGCCTCAAGCTCGATGCCAAAAAGTGCATTGTCATCCCTTTTGGTAAAAACTCTGTACCCATGAACTACCACATAGGTGGTAGTATACTTAACACCGAAAGTGTGATAAGAGACCTTGGGACACAGGTGGACAGTAGTCTCTCCTTTGATAATCACATTGCTGGAGTAGTCAGGAAATACTTCTACATGGCACACCTCATCACAAAAGGTTTCTCATCCAGGAAAAAAGAGGTCATTGTTCCCCTCTACTCATCACTCATTAGACCCATTATAGAGTACAATGCCCCTTTTAGTATGTACCTCACAAGACATCTACAACAACTGGAAAGGCCACAGAAATGCCTCACAAAGAGGATTACCGGCCTCAAACAGATGCCTTACGCAGACTGTCTCAAAAAACTCCAGCTTTACTCGATCACATATCACCTGCTCAGAGGTGATCTCTGCCTAACATACAAAGCTATGTCAAACCCAGTGCTCTTGGACATGTTCTACCTAAAGAAATCCCAATCCCTCTGAGGTACACACTCTGGGGACCTAAACCTTGTCACCACAATAAACAGAACATGCTGGAGGGATAGATTCCCATCCCAGAGACTTCCCATACTCTGGAACAAACTACCTACCTATATCAAACAAAGCTCCTCATTAGCACTCTTCAAGAAAAATCTTGATGATTGGATGGGAGATAGGAAATTCACCCCGGGGATCACTTCTGTGGCTCTGCTCGACAGGGGCACAGGAAAATAATTTTCTTCGGTGGTGAAAGCCAGGGTTCCATTTGGCTAGGCTTATATAGGCCCTAGGGCCAATAGCCTAGTACCTACCTATGAACCTATAAG